>NC_088220.1:76363836-76616336 GCF_036934945.1 Oncorhynchus masou masou | reverse complement strand
CCTGTACTGTTCTTAGGATATTAGATTAAAGGAACTAATAGAGCGCATCAGGAAATACTGAAAATATCACAGGATAAGAAAAAGCACAAGGTGTTGAAGTGAAGGTGATTGATTGATGTGGGGTGTTGCTTCTTTGTTGTTTGGTGGACAGGGTGGGCCAAATTGAATAATGACCTCACTGCCGGCAGCTGAACTTTGACTCCATGTGTCAGGTGAAGGTGAGTGGACCAGGTCCCCTCTGAGAGCTGGATGGGGACAAACAAAGAGGCAAGGCTCGAGCTACGGCATCAGCGTGCCATCTTTCACTTAGTCACCCCAAGGCAGGCAGGTTGGCTGAGTGCGGTTACTGAGCTGTCTGTCAGTCACGTGGCCAGTCAGGCCAGCCTCTCCCTGGGGCATGGGCACCACGATGGGAACATAATAGCCCCCTCAGGGGGACAGGGCCCTGATGGACACCACAGGGAATTAGAGCCAGCCTCCGGGATGGCCCAATCCTATCTCACACTTAAACATAGCCAGAATGGACACACAGAGAATGCAGGGAGGTAAAAACACCACCATCACTACTGATCATTTCTGCCTGGTCGTCGTGAGGTCCTGAAGTACTAGTCTGATGAGAAAGTCTGAACACAGTCTCCATTTTATGGTTGTTCTCTGTCCCCTGAAGGAAACAGGGCGAGGACAGGCTTTATTCTCTCTCTCCCTGGTATTTTCCTGTATTACTATACAGAGATGTCACTGTCTAATGTAGAGCTACTGTATAAATGAGCTATAGGCAGTGGTGATCAGCAGACTAGAGATAAAAACCACTGCTTAGTCAGTAAAACCAGACTTTAAATCAGGCAGGGAGGCCGTTAAAGAGGGTGAAAGATAGCCTGGTAGTGCTCGCCGGCATTAATATAACCGCTCAGAAATCATGAGGTAGCATCTGTTTTGTGCACATCCACCCACATCAATCCACAAAGCCATGCAGCCTGGGGGAGCCACCCCGAGGAGGGCTATTCCCCTGTCCCTCTCCATGAATAACAATCTCTAGATGCAGGTAATTAGAGAGGCAACCGTCATCCACCAGCCAGGCCATACTGAACCATCATTAACACACGCATCCATCGCACTGAGCATGTGGACACACACCAGCAGATGTAGGTCTCGCCTCACACTGTAACCATGTCCACATAATTGCCTTTGATTTAGAGGACTGAGGGAGAGTGGGTTTAATATCCATCCTATTACATAGACCCATCTACAGTATGCATCGCTTGTAGCTCTATATGTATGGCGGTCTGATGTGCTTGCCTTGCACCTTTAGTGCTTTTGTCCTTGCCTTTGTCTCTGCTGGAGGCCTGGCCCCAGACCATCTCACTGTTGACCTGATCACTGCTACTGCCTCCAGTTGATCCCACATCTCCAGACAGACAGACAGACGGTTGGATGGACAGACGGACGGACAGAATGAAATCATCAAGATGTATTATCACATATTTACTAATGCTGCAGAAACTTGATTGAAAGCAGTATCCAGATCCATTGGATGTAGTGATCACAATATAGCAGCCATATCTAGAAAAACCAAAGTCCCGAAGCCTGGGCCTAATATAGTGTGTAAGAGGTCATGCAATACATTTTGTAGTGATTCCTATGTTGTCAATGTAAAGAATATATGTTTGTCCGTAGTGTGTAATGAGGAGCAAGCAGACACTGCCCTTGATAACATTTATAAAACATCTCATTCCAATCACTAATAAGCACCTAGTAAGAAAATGACTGTAAAAAGGGTTAAATCCCCGTGGATTGATGGTTGAGAGGGATGAGGCAAAAGGAATGGCAAATAAGCCTGGCTGAACAACCCGATTGGCAAACGTATTGTAAATTGAGAAATCATTTGACTAAATTGAATAAAAAGAAGAAGAAACTACACTATGAAACAAAGATAAGTGACATAAAGAATGATAGTAAAAAAGCTTTGGAGCACCTTCAATGACATTTTGGGTAAAAAGGCAAACTCAGCGCCATCATTCATTGAATCAGATGGCTCATTCATCACAAAAACAACTGATAATGCTGAATACTTTAATGATGTTTTCAATGGCAAGATTAGAAAAATGAGGCATTACATGCCAGCAACAAACACTGACACTACACAAGTATATCTGTCCAAATTATGAAAGACAAGTATTGTAATGTTGAATTACGTAAAGTGAGTGTGGAAGAGGTGGAAAAATGATTGTTGTCTATCAACAATGACAAGCCACCGGGGTCTGACAACTTGGACGGAAAATGACTGAGAATGACATTGCCACAACTATTTGCCATATTTCAATTTAAGCCTCCTAGAGAGCATGTGCCTTCAGGCCTGGAGGGAAGCAAAAGTCATTCCGCTACCTATGAACAGTAAAGCCCCTTTACTGGCTCAAATAGCAGACCAATCAGCCTGTTACCAACCCTTAAATGTTTGACCAGATACAATGCTATTTAACAGTAAACAAACTGACAACAGACTCAATATGCTTATAGGGAAGAACAAGCACAACACTTACACAAATGACAGATGATTGGCTGAGAGAAACCGATGATAAAAATATTGTGTGGGCTGTTTTGTTACACTTCAGTGCAGCTTTTGAAATTATTGATCAAAGTCTGCTGCTGGAAAAATGTATGTGTTATGGCTTTACACCACCTGCTATATTGTGGATGAAGAGTTACCTGTAAAAATGAACACAGAGGGTGATCTTTAATGGAATCCTCTTCAACATAATCCAGGTAGAATCAGGAATTACCCAGGGCAGCTGTTTAGGCCCATTACTTTTTTCAATCTTTACTAATGACATGCGAGGTATTGACATGTTGAATGCACCGAGCTGTCTGTTTTAACTATTGGCGCACAGCTCGGACACCCATGCATACCCCACAAGACATGCCACAAGAGGTCTCTTCACAGACCCCAAGCCCAGAAAAGACTATGGGAGGCACACAGTACTACATAGAGCCATGACTACATGGAACTCTACATCAAGTAACTGATGCAAGCAGTAAAATTAGACTTAAAAAACAGATAAAAAACACCTTATGGAACAGGGGAAACTGTGAAGCAACACAAACATAGGCACAAACACAGACGCACACACACAATAGCATACGCACTATACACACACGTAGACATGGATTTTGTACTGTAGATATGTTTTAACTTCTACTGGCTTCAGGGGCAGTATTGAGTAGCTTGGATGAAACGTGCCCAGAGGTGCCCAGAGTAAACAGCCTGCTCCTCAGTCCCAGTTGCTAATATATGCATATTATTATTATTGGATAAAAAACACTCTGAAGTTTCTAAAACTGTTTGAATGATGTCTGTGAGTATAACAGAACTCATATGGCAGGCAAAAACCTGAGAAGAAATCCAAACAGGAAGTGGGAAATCTGAGGTTGGTCGATTTTCAACCCAGCCCCTACTGAATACACAGTGGGATATTGGTTATGTTGCACTTCCTAAGGCTTCCACTCGATGTCAACCGTATTTAGAAACTTGAATGAGGCTTCTACTGTGATGTGGGGCCAGATGAGAGCTCTTTGAGTCAGTGGTCTTTTTGTGGAACTAGGATTCCTGGGAATGCATTCTGATGAAGATCGTCAAAGGTAAGGGAATATTTATAATGCAATTTCTGATTTCTGTTGACTCCAACATGGCAGATAATTTATTTTTTCTGAACGCCATTCTCAGATTATTGCATGGTTCGTTTTTTCCGTAAAGTTTTTTTGAAATCTGACACAGCGGTTGCATTATGGAGAGGTTTATCTGTATTTCCATGTCTAACAATATTTTCATCTACATTTATAATGAGTATTTCTGTAAAATGATGTGGCTCTCTGCAATATCACCAGATATTTTTGGAACTAGTGAACGTAATGTGTCAATGTATACTGAGATTTTTTTATATAAATATGAACTTTATCAAACAAAACATACATGTATTGTGTAACATGAAGTCCTATGAGTGTCATCTGATGAAGATCATCAAAGGTTAGTTATTCATTTTAACTCTATTTGTGCTTTTTGTGTTTTCTGCGAGTTGGTGGTGACCTAACATAATTGTTTGTGGTGCTTTCGCTATAAAGCCTATTTGAAATCGGACACTGCGGTGGGATTAACAACAAGATTACCTTTAAAGCGGTATAAATACATGTATGTTTGAGGAATTTTAATTATGTGATTTCTGTTGTTTTGAATTTGGCACCCTACACTTTCACTGGCTGTTGTCATATCGATCCCGTTAATGGGATTTAATGATGGAAGTTTTAATGGTGGAGGAGGGGCCTGAGGGCACACAGTGTGTTGTGAAATCTGAATGTATTGTATTTTTTTTAATTGGTATTAATTGCCTTGGCAGCAGATAATCGGGATCCATAATAAATACAATTACAGACAGACAGGCAGACAAACAGACACACATACACACACGCATGCAAACAGGCAGGCACATACGCACATATTGACTTCAAGTCTGCATCAGGTCTAGTTATTAGAATTGGTCCAAATTATTACAGTGCATCCCCTGCATCTGAGAAGAATGGACAAACATTCTGTCTACACAACATTGTGTACTCTTCCCAATCCAGTTCGGAGCTGGGTATTGACATCAGACAAGCAGCCACTGCTGACCAGGCACGATCTCCTCCTCTGTGTTGGAGGAGATTTGGTGAGACAAACATTTACCCACCAAACACAAAGAACCATGCAAATACAGAAGTGTCCATCCCGGAAATAGTGAATCCTTGTCAACATGGAGGACACATAGGCAACCTTGGTGTGAGTGTGTCTCCTTGGTTGTTATTGATGGATTACTTATCTATTCACATCCCCATGCTTGCTTTATCAGGCTGCTTTGCCTGTGATATTCCCCAGGTATGTCGGAGCTTGTGTCAAGGATGAAGATTGAGAGAGTGTCTCATCCCGCATCCTCTGTCGTGTTATCATGAGAGAGTCTCTCCCTCTGCACGCTGATGAGTTGAGTAGGTGTGTTATTATGAGAGAGTCTCTCCCTCTGCACTCTGATAAGTTGAGTAGGTGTGTTATTATGATAGAGTCTGTCCCTCTGCACACTGATAAGTTGAGTAGGTGTGTTATTATGAGAGAGTCTCTCCCTCTGCACTCTGATAAGTTGAGTAGGTGTGTTATTATGAGAGTCTCTCCCTCTGCACGCTGATAAGTTGAGTAGGTGTGTTATGTCTCTACCTCTGCACACTTATAAGTTGAGTAGGTGTGTTATTATGAGAGAGCCTCTCCCTCTGCACACTGATAAGTTGAGTAGGTGTGTTAAAACCTCTTCGAGATCGGGCTACTTCTTTCAACATTCTTTTAAAAATCACGCAACATTTCAACGTCCTGCTACTCATGCCAGGAATATAGTATATGCATATGATTAGTATGTGTGCATAGAAAACACTCTGAAGTTTCTAGAACTGGTTCAATGGTGTCTGTGACGAAAACAGAATGAGTTCCGTGGTCAAAATCGCAAGAAACCTGATCACAAAATCGACAAAGAAGAAATCCATCCGCCAGTCTTTGTATTGTCTATGGCTTGCCATAAATGATGGAACTGTGCTTGTAATTCCTACAGCTTCCACACGATGTCGCCAGTGTTGTGATTTCCAGTTCCCTTAATCCTTGGTCAGATCACTGAATAGCACATCCTGTCTTCAGGTGCGCACCCGGAAATAATGTTGGTGAAACAAAATGACTTCATTTTGAAAACTTCTAGCTATTGAATACAGATCTCTCCGTGATCAATTTGATCGTTTATTAACGTTTACTAATACCTAAACTTGGATTACAGAAGTAGGTTGAAGTGTTTTGTCAAAGTTTATAGGCAACTTTATGAATTTTATAAAATGACGTCGCGTTCGGAAACGTGACTTTTCCATGGATTTCTCAGTGTTCATAAATGGACATTTTGGGTATATATGGACCGATTTAATCGGAAAAAAAATACCCAATTGTGATGTTTATGGGACATATAGGAGTGCCAACAAAGAAGCTCGTCAAAGGTAATGAATGTTTTATATTTTATTTCTGTGTTTTGGGTAGCGCCGGCTACGCTAATTTCTTTGTTTAAGTCCCCTTTGTGTGTTTCTGGGGGCTGCATGCTATCAGATAATAGCTTCTCATGCTTTCGCCGAAAAGCATTTTACAAATCTGACATGTTGGCTATATTCACAACGAGTGTGGCTTTAATTGAGTACCTTGCATGTGAGTTTTAATGAAAGTTTGAGTTGTATCGAGTACAATTAGTTGGAGCTCTGGAATTTCCGCTGATTTGGTTCCTGTACAGGTACATCACCCGTAAGAAGATTTATTATGAGAGAGTCTCTCCCTCTGCACACTGATAAGTTGAGTAGGTGTGTTATTATGAGAGAGTCTGTCCCTCTGCACACTGATAAGTTGAGTAGGTGTGTTATTATGAGAGAGTCTGTCCCTCTGCACACTGATAAGTTGAGTAGGTGTGTTATTATGAGTCTGTCCCTCTGCACACTGATAAGTTGAGTAGGTGTGTTATTATGAGAGAGTCTCTCCCTCTGCACACTGATAAATTGAGTAGGTGTGTTATTATGAGAGAGTCTGTCCCTCTGCACACTGATAAGTTGAGTAGGTGTGTTATTGTGAAAGAGTCTGTCCCTCTGCACACTGATAAATTGAGTAGGTGTGTTATTATGAGAGAGTCTGTCCCTCTGCACACTGATAACACACCTACTCAATTTATCAGTGTGTAGAGGGACAGACTATCTCATAACACACCTACTCAATTTATGAGAGAGTCTCTCCCTCTGCACACTGATAAGTTGAGTAGGTGTGTTATTATGAGAGAGTCTGTCCCTCTGCACACTGATAAGTTGAGTAGGTGTGTTATTAAGTTGAGTAGAGTCTGTCCCTCTGCACACTGATAAGTTGAGTAGGTGTGTTATTGTGAAAGAGTCTGTCCCTCTGCACACTGATAAATTGAGTAGTGTGTTATTATGAGAGAGTCTGTCCCTCTGCACACTGATAACACACCTACTCAATTTATCATTATCAATTTATGAGAGAGTCTCTCCCTCTGCACACTGATAAGTTGAGTAGGTGTGTTATTATGAGAGAGTCTCTCCCTCTGCACACTGATAAGTTGAGTAGGTGTGTTATTATGAGAGAGTCTCTCCCTCTGCACACTGATAAATTGAGTAGGTGTGTTATTATGAGAGAGTCTGTCCCTCTGCACACTGATAAGTTGAGTAGGTGTGTTATTATGAGTCTGTCCCTCTGCACACTGATAAGTTGAGTAGGTGTGTTATTATGAGAGAGTCTGTCCCTCTGCACACTGATAAGTTGAGTAGGTGTGTTATTATGAGAGAGTCTGTCCCTCTGCACACTGATAAGTTGAGTAGGTGTGTTATTGTGAAAGAGTCGCTCCCTCTGCACACTGATAAATAGAGTACAGCAGCGGTGAGCTAGTGGTCAGCCAGCAGCTTTTCAAGAGAGAGGGATGAGGAGAGGCATGATGAGGAGGAGGAGGGCGCTGAGGCAGGAGAGGATGACGGGTAGGACAGTCCTCTCCAGGGAAAGATATGGTTCTCTCTTCCACAGCACAGCCTCAGCCCCTCGCTTCACCCAGCTCCAGACCACAGGAAGGACTGTCCCGACTTAACAGCCTGTCTTTAAAAGCTCCGGGCAGGGATGAAAAACACCCCAATTAGAGCCCAGCACCCTCCTTAGGGATCCAAGCTGTTTTCTGACATTAAAACCTGCTAAATTATGCAGCATCCTACCGATGTCGCAACACAAAACAATAGAGCAAAGATATTTATCCAAATGCTGGATGTGTTTAGAAAGCAGGTGTTGATGAAGGAGGTTTGGTCAGCGTGAAATGATACTGTGTGGTATGAAGACAGGCAGGGGTGGAGGGTGGACAGTATGAGAGCTTCTAACTCGAAACCGGAGCACATGCTGCAGACAAGATACACTAAACCACTTTACCCTGAAACAAATGACTGTAATGACAAAATTATTAAACCGTGAAAAAAGCTTCAATAAGATCCCATACATTATATTAGCAGCACCCTGAAGCAGTGATTGAGATCGTCAGCAATGAGCTCTGAAATGTTACATTAGATTGATGTCTGTGGAATGAAGAGATTACTAGAAGTAGCATGACTGTGTGTGCCTGTGGTTGACAATGAACCAGTCACTGAGGGAGAAGCATAGAGAGCTGGCTGCTGCTAAACAACGAGATGTGTATCTGAGAGAGGCTGACACGCACAGTGTTATGTTTTAAGAAGACAAACTTAAAGTGGAATTGACAGCATTTTAGCAACATGAATTCTTATTAAAATCTTTTCATATTTAACTAAGCAAGTCAGTTAAGAACAGATTCTTATTTACAAGAACAGCCGAACTGCCTAGTTGAGGGGCAGAAAGACAGATGTTTACCTTGTCAGCTCTGGGTTTTCATCTTGCAACCTTTTGTTTACTGGCCCAACGCTTTAACCACTAGGCTACCTTCCACCCCTCATATAGACCCCCAGGAAAAATGTGACACTTAAAAAATTTAAAAAATCTGACAAGCGAGCACTTAGATATGGTAATTTTCACGTTTTCAAAAATGTTTAGAATGTTTGGGAATGATGTAATGTAACGAGTGCGCTGAGAGTCGGGAAGCAAGTTCAGGGAGTGAGTGTTTTAATAAATAAAAGTAACAATGAACACAAACAACGCAGTGACTTGAAAACAGAGTCAATAACAACTGAGGAAAGAACCAAGGGGAGTGACAGATATAGGGAAGACAATCAAGGAGGTGATGGAGTCCAGGTGAGTGTCATGAGGCGCAGGTGCACGAGACGATAACAAGGTAACGGCAACAGGTGTGCGGTATAATAAGCAGCCTGATGGCCCAGAGGCCGGAGAGGGAGTATATGTGACAGCACCCCCTCTCCGACGGACGGCTCTAGCCGCAGGACATCGTCAAAGGGGATGAACCCAGGCATCAGGAGTGGAGCGGTCACCCCTGCTGATGTGCGGGAACCTGTCATGCCAGCTGAAGCACAGAAACCTGTTGAGTCAGCTGGGTCGCGGGAACCTGACAGATGAGTTAAGGCAGGGGAGCCTGGCGATCCGGCTGAGGCATGAGAACCTGACAGATGAGCTAAGGCAGGGGAGCCTGGCGATCCGGCTGAGGCATGAGAACCTGACAGATGAGTTAAGGCAGGGGAGCCTGGCGATCCGGCGGAGGCATGAGAACCTGACAGATGAGTTAAGGCAGTGGAGCCTGGCGATCCGGCGGAGGCATGAGAACCTGACAGATGAGTTAAGGCAGTGGAGCCTGGCGATCCGGCTGAGGCATGAGAACCTGACAGATGAGTTAAGGCAGGGAGCCTGGCGATCCGGCTGAGGCATGAGAACCTGACAGATGAGTTAAGGCAGTGGAGCCTGGCGATCCGGCTGAGGCATGAGAACCTGACAGATGAGTTAAGGCAGGGGAGCCTGGCGATCCGGCTGAGGCATGAGAACCTGACAGATGAGTTAAGGCAGGGGAGCCTGGCGATCCGGCTGAGGCATGAGAACCTGACAGATGAGTTAAGGCAGGGAGCCTGGCGATCCGGCTGAGGCATGAGAACCTGACAGATGAGTTAAGGCAGGGAGCCTGGCGATCCGGCTGAGGCATGAGAACCTGACAGATGAGTTAAGGCAGGGGAGCCTGGCGATCCGGCTGAGGCATGAGAACCTGACAGATGAGTTAAGGCAGGGGAGCCTGGCGATCCGGCTGAGGCATGAGAACCTGACAGATGAGTTAAGGCAGGGGAGCCTGGCGATCCGGGATGAGAACCTGACAGATGAGTTAAGGCAGGGGAGCCTCCCGGCTGAGGCATGAGAACCTGACAGATGAGTTAAGGCAGGGGAGCCTGGCGATCCGGCTGAGGCATGAGAACCTGACAGATGAGTTAAGGCAGGGGCCTGGCGAGCCTGCTGATCCGGCTGAGGCATGAGAACCTGACAGATGAGTTAAGGCAGGGGAGCCTGGCGATCAGGCTGAGGCATGAGAACCTGACAGATGAGTTAAGGCAGGGGAGCCTGCTGATCCGGCTGAGGCATGAGAACCTGACAGATGAGTTAAGGCAGGGGAGCCTGGCGATCAGGCTGAGGCATGAGAACCTGACAGATGAGTTAAGGCAGGGGAGCCTGCTGATCCGGCTGAGGCATGAGAACCTGACAGATGAGTTAAGGCAGGAGAGCCTGCTGATCCGGCTGAGTCATGAGAACCTGACAGATGAGTTAAGGCAGGGGAGCCTGCTGATCCTGCTGAGGCATGAGAACCTGACAGATGAGTTAAGGCAGGGGAGCCTGGCGATCCGGCGGAGGCATGAGAACCTGACAGATGAGTTATGTCAGGGGAGCCTGGCGATCAGGCTGAGGCATGAGAACCTGACAGATGAGTTAAGGCAGGGGAGCCTGGCGATCCGGCGGAGGCATGAGAACCTGACAGATGAGTTAAGGCAGGGGAGCCTGCTGATCTGGCTGAGGCATGAGAACCTGTAGGAGTTCCCGAACCCGACGTCATTACTCTGACACAAAAAATAAAAACACTCCCTGATGCTTCCCTTAGGTGAGCCGTTATTCTGTAGACAAGTGCGCAGAGTCGGGAAGCAAGTTCAGGGAGTGAGTGTTTTAATAAATAAAATAAACAATGAACATGAAAACAGAGTCAATAAAGCCTGAGGAAAGAACCAAGGGGAGTGACAGATATAGGGAAGATAATCAAGGAGATGATTTAGTCCAGGGGAGTGTCATGAGATGATGGTAACAGGTGTGCGGGATAATCAGTAGCCTGATGACCTAGAGTCCGGAGAGTGAGTATACAAGACATGTAAAGTAAGGCATTTGTGGAAATTCTATTGTAATATTGAGTCGGAAAGCGGCCGTATGTTTGGACAATTAATAGACCTAAGAAAAACGTCTGTCTCGTCCAGGACCAGAGTCGAGGCAGACCGGTGCACCATATCCAATCAGAGCTACAGTAGGCCTTTATGAAAGCCATTTGCCACACATGCTGCCATCACTCACTTTGAACTGGACTGTGTGTTTACAGGCAGTAGGCCCTGCCATCACTCACTTTGAACTGGACCATGTTGTCAGGATTTGGCCAGGGTTGTTCCGGGTTTTTGTCAGATGTCCCCATTGTGCTTTTTGTCCCTGTGTTTTTCCCTTGATCCCCATTATTGTTTGCACCTGTGTCTCATTCCCCTGATTGTATTTAAACCCTTTGTTTCCCTCAGTTCTGTGCTCTGTGTTTGTATGTTAGCACCCTGCCCTAGTGTTCTGTGTGCTCTTGTCGATTCCGGGTGACGTTCTTGTGGTATTCTGTTTTTTGTTTTTGTTTATTTTTGGTGAGTTTCTTTTGAGTTCTTTTGTGTTTTACCTACCACCTTTTGGATTTGCCATTTTTGTATTTTAGGATTTTTTCTTTATTAAATACACCGTCTTAAGTACTGCTGTGTCTGCCTCATCTTCTGGGTTCTGCTGTCTATTCGTGGCTCAGTTGGTTAAGTGACTGTTTCTCACTCCGGAGACCCAGGTTCGAAACCGGGTCCTGACAGAAACACAGAGCCAAAAATGAACCCAGAGGCAGCCAGTTCCCAGGACCTTTTGCCACGCTGTCCCACCACCAGGAGACTGTCCAACGCCACGAAGCCGCCCTGGTTCAGCAAGAGGCCTTAATGGCTAGACATTCTCATCTTCTGTCGGAGATGCTGACTTCCATTAAGCAAATATCTGATCGACTTACCCCGGCAACAGTTCCCGTCCCAGTACCTCAAGTTCACGTACCCATGGCAGTTAACCCCCTGGCTGAACCTCGTCTTCCACCTCCCCAACGGTTCTCAGGTGATCCAAGTGCTTGTAAAGGCTTTCTCACTCAATGTTCTCTCTCCTTTGAGCTGCAACCCTCGTCGTTTCCCACCGACCGGTCTAAGATCGCATATATCATCACCCTGCTGTCGGAAAAAGCCCTGGCCTGGGCTACTGCTGTGTGGGATGCCCATAGTTCCTGCTGTGCCAGCTACTCTGCCTTTGCTGAGGAATTCAAACGAGTGTTTCAAGGCCCAAGCAGTGGTTCTGACTCAGCCAAACAGCTCCTGACTCTCCATCAAGGTTGGCGCAGCGTGACGGACTATGCCATCCAGTTCCGCACGGTGGCAGCAGCGAGTGGCTGGAACAACGAGGCGCTCACGGTGTGCTTTCTGAAAGGCCTTTCCGACACTATCCAAGATGAACTGGCCACTCGGGAACCACCGGACAATCTCGAGTCCCTGATCAAGTTGGCCTCACGCATTGACCAGCGTCTGAGAGAGAGAGAACTCAACCGTAGACCTCTAGCTCCTATCAGTCCCAGCTCCGAGTCCCCACCTTTATCATCACTGGCTCCACCGGAACCCATGCAGATTGGACGCATCTCCCAGGCTGAGAGAGACCGCCGGATGAGGAGCGACGCTGTCTATATTGCGGCAAACCGGGCCATTTCCGTTCCACGTGCCCCGGGCTCCAGGGAAACGCTCTGTCCCGTACAGACCGGGGGAACTGTAACGGGAAACATAACCTCCTCCCATCCGTCCAACTCCCGTCTGCTCATTCCAGTCACCCTCTCCTGGGACAACCACAAGCTTCACCTTCAAGCCTTGGTAGACTCTGGAGCCGCAGGTAACTTCATGGATGGTGTCTGGGCGAAGGAGAATGGCGTTCCCTCTGAACTTCTAAGTGACCCCATGAGGGTTACTACATTGGATGGAAGCCCTTTGGGATCTGGACTTGTCACTCATGTCACTACCTCCTTGAGACTTTCAGTTTCACAACACCAGGAATTGATGAACTTTCATTTGATCTCCTGTTCCGAGTTCCCTCTCGTCCTTGGATACCCCTGGCTTCACAGCCATAACCCTCACATCGACTGGTCTGTGGGCACTATCAAGCAGTGGGGTCCTACGTGCCAAGCTACTTGTATTTTCCAGAATTCCCCGAGTTCTACTCCCGAGTCTTTAGAATCCATCGACCTGACCCGAGTTCCCGAGTGTTACCATGACCTCAAACTGGTGTTTAGCAAACAGAGGGCCACCATGCTACCACCCCATAGATCTTACGATTGCCCCATCGACCTGTTTCCGGGCACTTGCCCCCCAGGGGTCGGATCTTTTCCCTATCTCCACCCGAACGAGCTGCTATGGATACCTACATCAAGGACTCTCTGGAAGCAGGCCTCATGCGTCCATCAACCTCTCCGGCGGGAGCAGGGTTTTTCTTTGTGGCCAAGAAAGACGGTGGGTTACGTCCTTGCATCGACTACCGGGGACTCAATGACATAACCGTCCGTAACCGTTACCCGCTACCCCTTATGGCCACAGCCTTCGAGCTGCTCCAGGAAGCAGTTGTTTTCACTAAGCTTGACCTGCGGAACGCATACCATCTTGTGCGGATCAGACCTGGTGACGAGTGGAAGACCGCTTTCAACACGCCTACTGGTCACTATGAATACTTGGTAATGCCCTTCGGCCTGACCAACGCCCCAGCGGTGTTCCAAGCGCTCATAAACGATGTGCTTAGGGATATGCTTAACATATTTGTGTTCGTTTACTTGGATGACATCCTCATCTTTTCGAGCTCCCTTCAAGAACACACTAAGCATGTCAGACAAGTACTCAAACGCCTCCTGGACAGCCATCTGTACGTTAAGCCGGAAAAATGTGAATTCCATTCATCCCGAGTACAATTCCTGGGATTTGTAGTGGAACCCGGTCGAATCCAAATGGACCCTAGGAAGGTAGGGGCGGTAGCGGATTGGCCCACCCCCAAATCCGTTAAGGATGTTCAGCGTTTCCTGGGCTTCACAAACTTTTACCGCAAGTTCATCAAGAACTTCAGTTTGGTGGCAGCTCCTCTCTCAGCTTTAACCAAAGGTGGCAATGCAAGGTTTTTTGGGGAAGAGAAGCTGAGACGGCCTTCCAAGGACTCAAGCAGCGCATCCTCTCTGCTCCCATCCTGATACTACCGACTACGGATGAACCATTTGTGGTGGAGGTAGACGCATCAGAGGTTGGTGTTGGAGCTGTCCTGTCTCAGAGGGGTGAAGACAAGAAGCTTCATCCGTGCGCTTTCTTCTCACACCGGCTTACCCCGACTGAGAGGAACTACGATGTGGGGATCGTGAACTCCTAGCGGTTAAGATGGCATTGAAGGAATGGAGACACTGGCTCGAGGGGGCTTCTCACCCGTTTCAAGTGCTTACGGACCACAAAAATCTGGAGTATATCCAGCAGGCGAAGCGATTGAACTCTAGACAAGCTAGATGGTCTCTTTTCTTCAATCGATTCCAGTTTATCCTCACCTATCGGCCCGGGTCGAAGAATCTCAAACCGGATGCCCTGTCCCGAGTCTACGCTCCTGCCATTCGAGATGACACGGACATGCCTGTCCTTCCTGCTGCTAAGATTGTGGCTCCGATCTCGTGGCAAGTGGAGGATACCGTGAGACGTGCTCAAGCTAGCGAACCGGACCCTAAAGGAGGCCCTGCCAATCGGTTGTTTGTCCCTAAGGCAGTGAGGACTCAGGTCCTTCTGTGGGGGCACTCCTCTCGCCTCACCTGTCATCCGGGCGTAGGTCGCACCTTGGAGTTCATCCAGCGTAAGTTCTGGTGGCCTACCATAAGAGAAGACGTTGCCACTTTCGTCAATGCCTGCCCCGTGTGCTGCCAGGGCAAATCTTCTCACCTCCGCCCTCAAGGACTCCTTCATCCTTTACCTGTTCCCCACAGACCCTGGTCCCATATCTCATTGGACTTTATTACTGGACTTCCTCCATCCCATGGCAATACTACTATCCTAGTCATAATCGACAGGTTTTCAAAGGCGGCCAGGTTCGTCCCTCTGACTAAGTTACCTTCTGCCAAGGAAACGGCTGAGTTGGTAATTAATCATGTGTTCCCAGTCTTCGGCATTCCTCAAGATGTGGTTTCTGACAGAGGTCCCCAGTTCGCCTCAAGGTTTTGGAAGGCCTTCTGCCAACTCATGGGGGCTTCTGCCAGTCTATCTTCAGGGTACCATCCGGAGTCCAACGGCCAAACAGAGAGGATGAATCAAGAGCTGGAAACCACCCTCCGATGTATGACTCGTGACAACCCGTCCACATGGTCATCCTTTATTGTTTGGGCCGAATACGCGCACAACACCTTGCGCTCCTCCTCCACTGGTATGTCCCCGCACGAGTGTCAGTTTGGCTATGCTCCTCCATTGTTCCCAGACCAGGAGGCAGAAGTCAGAGTGCCTTCAGCCTTGAGGTTCGTCAGACGCTGTCGGCTTATGTGGAGGAAGACCCGTCTTAATCTGATGCGTTCCTCACAGAGGTATCAACAACAAGCCAACAGACGTCGCCGTCCCGGGCCTACCCTGCGCCCCGGCCAGAGAGTCTGGCTCTCCACAAGAGACTTACCTCTACGGGTGGAGTCTCGCAAGCTGTCCCAAAAATACATCGGTCCCTTCAAGGTTGCCAGGAGAGTTAACCCAGTTTCTTATCGCCTACACTTACCCAGATCCCTTAAGATTAATCCCACATTTCATGTGTCTTTGTTAAAACCTGTTGTTTTTTCTCCCTTGTCCCGGCAGACAGACCTCCCCCTCCGCCTCGTGTCATTGGAGGCCAGCCGGCTTATACCGTCCACCGGATACTGGATTCCCGCCGGGTGCAGCGGTCCTGGCAGTATCTGGTGGATTGGGAAGGCTACGGTCCTGAGGAGCGCTCCTGGGTTCCTGCCAAAGACATCCTGGACCCTGACCTCATTCGTCAGTTCAGGGTCCTCCACCCTGAGAGAGCTGGTGGGAACGTCAGGAGCCGTTCCTAGGGGGGGGATTCTGTCAGGATTTGGCCAGGGTTGTTCCGGGTTTTTGTCAGATGTCCCCATTGTGCTTTTTGTCCCTGTGTTTTTCCCTTGATCCCCATTATTGTTTGCACCTGTGTCTCGTTTCCCCTGATTGTATTTAAACCCTTTGTTTCCCTCAGTTCTGTGCTCTGTGTTTGTATGTTAGCACCCTGCCCTAGTGTTCTGTGTGCTCTTGTCGATTCCGGGTGACGTTCTTGTGGTATTCTGTTTTTTGTTTTTGTTTATTTTTGGTGAGTTTCTTTTGAGTTCTTTTGTGTTTTACCTACCACCTTTTGGATTTGCCATTTTTGTATTTTAGGATTTTTTCTTTATTAAATACACCGTTTTAAGTACTGCTGTGTCTGCCTCATCTTCTGGGTTCTGCTGTCTATTCGTGGCTCAGTTGGTTAAGTGACTGTTTCTCACTCCGGAGACCCAGGTTCGAAACCGGGTCCTGACACATGTGTTTACAGGCAGTAGGCCCTGCCATCACTCACTTTGAACTGGACCATGTGTTTACAGGCAGTAGGCCCTGCCATCACTCACTTTGAACTGAACCATGGGTTTACAGGTAGTAGGCCCTGCCATCACTCACTTTGAACTGAACCTTGTGCTTACAGGCAGTAGGCCCTGCCATCACTCACTTTGAACTGAACCATGGGTTTACAGGTAGTAGGCCCTGCCATCACTCACTTTGAACTGGACCATGTGTTTACAGGTAGTAGGCCCTGCCATCACTCACTTTGAACTGAACCATGTGTTTACAGGTAGTAGGCCCTGCCATCACTCACTTTGAACTGAACCATGGGTTTACAGGTAGTAGGCCCTGCCATCACTCACTTTGAACTGAACCTTGTGCTTACAGGCAGTAGGCCCTGCCATCACTCACTTTGAACTGGACCATGTGTTTACAGGCAGTAGGCCCTGCCATCACTCACTTTGAACTGGACCATGTGTTTACAGGCAGTAGGCCCTGCCATCACTCACTTTGAACTGGACCATGTGTTTACAGGCAGTAGGCCCTGCCATCACTCACTTTGAACTGGACTGTGTGTTTACAGGCAGGAGGCCCTGCCATCACTCACTTTGAACTGGACCATGTGTTTACAGGCAGTAGGCCCTGCCATCACTCACTTTGAACTGAACCTTGTGTTTACAGGCAGTAGGCCCTGCCATCACTCACGTTGAACTGAACCATGGGTTTACAGGTAGTAGGCCCTGCCATCACTCACTTTGAACTGAACCTTGTGCTTACAGGCAGTAGGCCCTGCCATCACTCACTTTGAACTGAACCATGGGTTTACATCTAGTAGGCCCTGCCATCACTCACTTTGAACTGGACCATGTGTTTACAGGTAGTAGGCCCTGCCATCACTCACTTTGAACTGAACCATGTGTTTACAGGTAGTAGGCCCTGCCATCACTCACTTTGAACTGAACCTTGTGCTTACAGGCAGTAGGCCCTGCCATCACTCACTTTGAACTGAACCATGGGTTTACAGGTAGTAGGCCCTGCCATCACTCACTTTGAACTGAACCTTGTGCTTACAGGCAGTAGGCCCTGCCATCACTCACTTTGAACTGAACCATGTGTTTACAGGCAGTAGGCCCTGCCATCACTCACTTTGAACTGAACCTTGTGCTTACAGGCAGTAGGCCCTGCCATCACTCACTTTGAACTGAACCATGGGTTTACAGGTAGTAGGCCCTGCCATCACTCACTTTGAACTGAACCATGTGTTTACAGGTAGTAGGCCCTGCCATCACTCACTTTGAACTGAACCATGGGTTTACAGGTAGTAGGCCCTGCCATCACTCACTTTGAACTGAACCTTGTGCTTACAGGCAGTAGGCCCTGCCATCACTCACTTTGAACTGAACCATGGGTTTACAGGTAGTAGGCCCTGCCATCACTCACTTTGAACTGAACCATGGGTTTACAGGCAGTAGGCCCTGCCATCACTCACTTTGAACTGGACCATGGGTTTACAGGCAGTAGGCCCTGCCATCACTCACTTTGAACTGAACCATGGGTTTACAGGTAGTAGGCCCTGCCATCACTCACTTTGAACTGAACCATGGGTTTACAGGCAGTAGGCCCTGCCATCACTCACTTTGAACTGGACCATGGGTTTACAGGGAGTAGGCCCTGCCATCACTCACTTTGAACTGAACCTTGTGCTTACAGGCAGTAGGCCCTGCCATCACCCACTTTGAACTGAACCATGTGTTTACAGGCAGTATGCCGTGCCATCACTCACTTTGAACTGGACCATGTGATTACAGGCCATTGCAACAGTGCGCCTCTAGATCACTAGAACGCATTCGCCAAAAGCCACAAAAATACACCTGATTGGATTTCTACAAATATGTAAACACCACAGGAGCCCTCTTACATTTGGGAACTACCAAATCTACCAACAACGCCATAGTGTAATAGAGCCTATTTAAAAATAGTTTATCAAGTTGGTTTTGTAGCATAAACTGGGAATTTTATATTTTTTACTGATATTATGAATGTCTGTTTGTTTAATATCTGCAAAATATTTCAAACGCGGTCAGTTCCATTTTAAGGTTTTTAAAAACAGGGCATTACTCTTCATGAAGTGCTGCTGGCTGAGTTTCAGTGGACTGAATCTCTCCTAGAGTACTAGCAGAGAGAGGACTTCATCCAAGCCGCTGATCATCTCCATTTCCTTCCCCTCTTACCTCACTCCTCCATCATCCTCTTTCCTCTTTTCACCCACGTTTTCATGCAGTTCTCTTCTTCAATCACTATCGGCCCTTATTCGTCTGCAGATCGCTCTGATTAAAATATATATTGTATTCTGCATCACTTTTAAGAGTCATCCCAACGGAATTCACTACAGTGAAGTTTAAAGCTTTGATTTCAAAGTAAAGCGCAATGATCTCAAGATGTGATGAAGAGAGCTGGCTGGGTTGAACAACATAATGATAAAAGCCTAACAACTGGCAAGTGGGGGGTTTCATCATTACCCCTCTTTGGAGATCCACCCTCTCCAAAGAGGCCACTGTATCCATCTAGCTACATTGGTTGAAAATTGCTTTCCCAAATGGTTTTATTTAATTTAGCTTATGGTCGAGCAAATGTCTTCATGACAACGCATTACAACATGGCTGCCACCTGCAGTTCAGATGTATCAGACCAGACCATTCAACCAGATCCTACTATCCTCACACCAGATTTGACTAATTGACTCGCCACAGAGGTTGACATGAAGACAGACATGGCATCCACAGGGTGCAATGATGACCATGTCATAGAGAAGTAATGAGACTTGCCACCAACCCCCAATACTGGACTCCCTGCAGGAGAGGGTCAGGGTGGTGAAAGGAGACAGGGTCTCTCTCGTGTCAGGCCCACAGCCTCAGGGCACTATGGGGATGAGCCATGGAGGACAGGAGACGGGAGGTTTTCAATCAGACAGACCACCTCAGAGCACACATCATCATCGCGTCCCTATCACAGCAGTACAGCCATGCAATTAAAAAAAAACGAAAGAAGAGAAATCAATCGTCAGCAGCCTCAAGCCATTTGAACATCTGGACAGTCGGTTGAGGACCAATAATCACTTCCCCTATTGTTTCCCCAGCAGCAGTGAGAGGTGTGTTTACACTTTTTTCTTTTTAGGAAAGATGTCGATTGTGAGCGCAGTTTGATGCCGATTGTGAGTGCAGTTTGATGCTGATTGTGAGTGCAGTTTGATGCCGATTGTGAGTGCAGTTTGATGCCGATTGTGAGTGCAGTTTGATGCCGATTGTGAGTGCAGTTTCAGGTATTGTTTTAACAATGTGAGAATTAGACTTAACTTTAGGCAATACAATGTTCAAAGCCAAGTTCCTTCCCCACAGAGGGAAGACAAATGATACAACAGCTTCGTAAAGGAAATGTGTTCCCAGCGCCAGCTGTAACTGCATGCACCAAACTCTGTATGCCTTTCACACAATCCTTATCGACACAGCTGTCATTGTTGTTGGTTTTACCCACAGAATTGGATTCTTTTTAGCTGCCTCTCTTTTCCAAATATCACTAATCCTGCTAGATGAAATCTGCTGATGTTCTCCTTTGGCTTCCACACACCTACATTCCCAGTCGGCCTGATAAGCCTTAGATTTACCATGGGGGTATATCTGGTCTGCCTCTCTGGATCATAGAGATTCACCCAGGCAATAAGAGATACAGCCAGGGCTTCACTGTTGGCACACCCACCTGCCACGTTCCAACAAACATACATACACTTGGCAAGAGAATAATGTGACATTCATTTAGCCATATCTTTCCCTCCCTCTAGCTTCCATCCTGTATCTCTACTCGTGTTTCAGTACCTTTCAGCTCCATTGTGAACACCAAGAGATTAGGCCTAAAAGCCTGCAGTGGACACAGCCCAGCCATGTTGACAGACAGGGCACAGTAAGAAGACTATACCTGAGAAATATCCTAAGGCCAACTAATCAGGCAGCAAATATTTGCACTGACAAAATAAGGGGGGGAACAGAAGACTCAAATCAATCAATAATGGAATGGAATTTCAGGTTGTGTGCAACATAGCCTCTCAGTGTTCACACCTCTCATAAAACCATTACAAAAAAACGAGTAGCCCTCTACATTGCAAAAACCTAATCACATTATTTTTGCCATAAATAATGCATACTCAAATAAGATTGAAATTCAATGAGATTTACATGTAGCAGGATGGATATTCCATCACTTTGCTGAGAGCGCTACACCTCACAGCCTGGCAGACAATAAAGATAAGTCAATTCTATAATCAGATTGATTTCTTGCACTTTTTCCAACATATTAAAATGTTAAATATATTCTATTGACATGGGTTTTTGATAAAACTTTACTTTCCAGTGTAGAATTTCTGTTTGCACTCCATCACCTCCTTGAGCTTTACTGCTATCAAGAACTACTCATAAAATCATTGTAATAGTCTCTCTAGACAGATGGGTTGCCTCCCACAATGTAACCAATGTTTCTAGTGCTGTAACCCAATTCCTTTTGAAGTTATTTTCAGCCAATGAGAGTAAGGGACCTGCAACTCATGAATCACTAGTAAAGTCTCAACTTGGCAGAGTCATGACATGACAGAAAAAGCAAGGGTTTACAGGCTAGTGTTCACAGTCCAGTGGAGGAGGTCAGAGCAGCACAGAGAAGGAGAAAGGAGAACGCGAGGAGAGAGTGATGGGAAATCAGGATATGGGTGTTCAGGTCTGTAGAGGGCGTGTTTGGGCCCATCAGGAAAGCGCTGAACTCAGTGAAGTGAGAAACATATTCCTCTAAAATCACACCAGGTCCTGATTACATGAGGAAGCAGAGCATGGGCAGAAAAACAGGAGTTTCACAGCAGACTGACTGGTTCACCTGGCCACAGAAATCCCTGCAGCCGTGTTATAATCCTAATCCAGAAGGAATACAGGCAGTGGGATTAGAGGTGGTCACACATTGGTGGTCTCAGAGGAGAAGATCCTAAAAGTTCAGCACAAACATAAGAGACCTGGAACAGAATCCACACACACACACACACTTGGATGAATATATGATGTGCCGTAGATGAACTTGATTATACTGTCATAAGCATCAGTACCAGTATTATATATGTAACTTAATGTAGCTGCCATGGCAAGGTCCCCTGGGGGAAGTGAAATACTTCACAGTAGAGTTGTAACTTAGTGTTGAGCATTACCACACAGGGACAAATGATCTGACCTTGCTCACATGGCATACACATATACATCAAACTCACTGCTCAGTGATACGCAACGCTCTGGAGTTCTACAGTGTGCACAATAAAATACATCTCATAATGTACATTACAATCAAAACAACCCCCAATGTTGATAACCTGCAAGGCAATAACATAAAGATGCTATAGGCTATGGAGACACATCTAAGTAAGATGATTCTTACTGTAGATAGTGGATCAACCTCTTGAGATTGTGACATTCACAGCCTTCTGTAGTATCAGAAGCCCAATGTATTGATTGTCTCATAGTCCTCAATGCAATTCCCTGTAAAATCCTTGACTATCAATGCGGCAAGCTACCTTGGTGGATATGGTAATTGCAAATCACCAACGTGCAATGAACATTTCTGAATGAAATGCATATGATAGGTAGACATTGTAAATCAAGCAATACACATATTTTCAAAATACAAAAACAGATTAATATACATCTTCTGGGTATATTTTCATATAAGAGGTGACTCAATAATGATTTGGATATCTACAAGGAAAAATACTTCTCTCACGCGCAAATTGAAATATACAAAATCCACTAAATAATCAGGTATTGAAAACGAGTGAATCGTAAAGATAACACTGGAAATAATCAATCTAACGTGTATAAATTAAGTTTTTGCTATAATGACAATCAGCCATATTTCATTTCATTCCCTTTTATGACACCACACTCCCATTGGACATTTGCGGAAACTTTCAGCACCTCACGGAGAGGACAGCTCTAGCGGAAATGATTTCCATGGCTACAAAGTGCAGCTTGTTGAGGTGAGCTCAGACTTGACTGATTGAATATTCAACTCTTTACACTTCAAACGAGGATGGCTATTTGTATTTGGTTCAGATGGACATTATATTATACATCCTCGTTTACATGCAGAGGTGTTTTATAGGCTACTATGGGGCGCACGGACAGCCGGGGATAGAACGATGCCAGCTCTGTGCTTTTACGCCAGCTCGTGCTGGCTTCACTAAGAAGGATCAATAATAATTTTCTTTTCCACAATTATTCACAGTTATGTCCTATTTCACAAGAGTGACAACAAGTGGTAAACTTTACACGCACAATAAATGACATTGGCATAAATGACTATTATAAAACAAATGCTGAGTATCCGATTTCACTATAATTAAAGTTTCAAATGAAAGCAAAAGGCCAGAGGATGCATCAGTAAAACCATGATGACGCACTGTATGCCTCTCAAGCTGCTGTAAATACAGTGTCCTCAACCGAATATGTGTGAACCAATACGTATGTAGGCCCATGTACATGTGCCTAGCCTACAGTTCATTTTGATATAGTGATGTAGACAATAATCGATGGGCTTAATGGTCGCGGGCTGCTTTCTTTTGTTTCTTGCAATAAAATAAACTAAATTAACTCTAAATATGAAAAGATGTTAATGTACTGAAATGTTCCGTTTTGGAAAAATACTAGAGTGTAAAAACAAACACCGTTAAAACATTGCCCAGGTAGGCTACATAGACAACCGAAAAAAGAGGAATGAATGCTTTCGACTCCTGCACTAGATGCATCTCATTCTGTGAGCAAACCAACCGTGCAGCAGACACTTAAAACTCACAAATAAATGGCAACTTACCCACTTTTCCAATTTCTGCGGTATTATACTGGTCTGTGTGCTTGTAGAAATCAAAAGAAGAATTGGTCCATGCTCACATAAACATATGTGAAACTTTCCTGTGTCGCCCACTTTACCCCGCACCGCAAACACCATAGAATGGCGAATGGAAACTAGAACTGCCAACTGGACGAGTTGAGAGGATGTCGGTAATTCTCTGCTTGCAAAAACAAAAGAGCTGATACTGGAACCAAATCAGTCTTCTAGAGAAGCCTGATCCTCGAGAAGATGTGAATCGTGTTCCGTTATTTATAGAATAGTTAAAGCAGAGATGGAAAAGCAGTGCATACAAATCTGTCCATGCCCCTTCTCTTCTCCTGCAGCGGAGCGGGTAGCAAGCCCGTCAGCCTCCCTGGGTCCTAAAGCTGCGCTAAACAATCTCTCTGCCACAGGAGTAAAACAGTGAGTCCTATTTGAGCTGACTGCAGTGGGTGGTTTATTGTGAAATGAATGTACATTCTGAATCTTGACTTTTGACCAATAGTGGATGTTCAACATGGGAAACGAGAATGTGGAGCTCCAACTCATTCTCTGTGATAGACTATTTATAATCTTGGGCTGTTATTATAAGGTCTGTGATAGGCCTAGGCTAATGTGAACCTGTGTTAGCCTAATCAAGACTCGAAACTAGCATTAGTCATGGCTGTTCTCGCCTGACTTGAGTAATAACCTCAAATCAAATAAAACATGAACAAACTTGACCTATTTTTAGGTGCTTCTTTTTTACTCGAAGAGCTCCCTGTGTCTGTCACAAACATTGCAAATTTGCAATAGGGAACTATGTCATCATCTTGTGGTTTCTCATGGCAACCTCCTCTTTGATCAAACTGCTGAGAAATTGAGGCGCATGGGGTACATAGTTCCAAGTACGTGTTAGTTCACCCATGTAATGATAGTGTAACCATTTCCTTTTGTCTACCTTATTCCTGAAAATATTTCAAATGTATGAGTAATTTATATACAAGAACTCATAACCTGTTCAAGATGAAAATCCATGAGCTCAGGATCATAACTATAAACATGTTTAAAGCAGAAACACACACTCCTGTCCACAAATATACAGCTAGTAAATTATCAGATTTCTTCATGCACAAATCTATGTATTTGGGAGAAAATAGGCAAAATATGGTTTCTTCAAGATCCTGGTCATTATCCATTATAATGGAGAGTTAAGGTTAATCACAAAAGGTCTCTAATTATAATAACTGCCACATTTGGACTATTCCGTAAAATATGCTTTACACTGTTTGTAGCCTTCTGGCTGGAAAATAAGTTTGTGATGAACATGTTAGCTTTTAACTTGCCTTCTGCTGAAAGTGAAATCATTTAAGGATAAAATATTATATTTGGCTACAAAATAGTAGTCTCTGTTGATGCATTTCCATCATGGCTTTGGAACAGTCCATCAATTCATGCATTGTTCTTCCCATCTCTTCTCTCCCTCTGTTTGTAGATTGAAAATGAAGCCATTTCAAACTCAAACATGTTTTAACGATCTCATGTATTTCTATAATAATAACTAAGGATAAGACCTACCCCCCTTCTGTCAATCACTTTGAGGCCGGCTGTTTGAAATGTATTGAGTCGACATGCAGTGCCCTGCCAGCTAACCGTCCCTCCATCTGCATTTTAACATGCCTGTCTGGGCTGAGTGTGCTGACCAGTGTGGTAATGGGGTAAGTACAGGGGTAATGGAGAACTCCAATCAGTCCCAATTCTCCCCACATACTCATCATCCCACAATGCACAGCTGCACACTCCTTTAAGGGCCTGTTCTTCTTCTCTATGTATATATTGTTTAGAAGGGTGTAGTAGTCAATACTGGGTCCATCTTCATTGAATTAAATAGGGGTTCCTTTCTGCAGTGTTTTTAGATGGATAGATTTGTAATTACAATGATGCTTGAATATATTGCGTAATAATTATGTTCAAGGTCCCTGTCTGGATAGCAGGTTGAGATGAAGAACTGTCAATAAGGCATGTGCTGATGATATGCAAAGGAGTACATTACACTAGTAAAGCCCACCAATCAGAACAGGTATTGAAATGAAATAATGAAATAAGGGCATTTGTATAACAACTACAAAGAGCAAACAGCTGGGATGCTGGCAATTGAGTTGCAATAATTTGAACCCAGAAGAGTGTGATGGTCATGGAAGTGGCCCTGTGTTTCCTACTGCAGTGCCGTTGCTGGTTCCGCAGTGTGTCAGATCCTGAGAGCCAGTCATAGTTCAGGTCCATTTACATTCACTGGGTGTGCCTGGGACGGAACAGAAAACTGAAGAGTCAGCTGCTGAATTCATGTTTGATATCCGAAGGACAGGCGCCTACATCTGCAACTTGCTAATGATAATACAGAGAACGCAATGACAGACGATGGTGTCGATGGAGAACAAATGGAGAACAAATGAAACCCTGATCTTGACTTGTGTTGATTTCTTTGAACTACATCTGACTGGCAAAACAAGTGAAAAACATTGTTTCTCCAACACACTTTGTCATGACGTTACACACTCTGAATGAATTCTGTATAACTGTACTGTAGTGGTTGAGAGGTGTTTTTAAACTGGTAATGGTATTCTACTGGTGCAGTGTTTGCTGCTTAGTGGGAAAATGTTAGAGAGTTTAACTTCTCACTGATGGTTATGCTCACTGACCAGTTAAAAAAAAAGTTAAAAACAATTAACTAGTAAAAATGCTGATGGGACTTTGGGATCGTCCTGATCATACTCATGCTGCCAGGTACAACTCTTCGAGGCAAATGAGCTACACATCATGCATCCCACCTCCTTTTATGTCCTTGAGCACTGAGCTCAGAAGGCCATTTTAAACGAGTACATGAGTGAAATATTACTTGAGAAGACCTTCAGTTCTTCGAAGCTGGATTCAGGCTTACAGCAGAATTCTTGTCTGTGGAATCAAAACAAGGCTGTGTGAAAGAGGGTGAGGAGTTGCAGGGAAAAAGCATGTCCAGATGGACAGAAACCAGAAGTAACATTTCTTGAGCATTCAGGGCATCTCCCATCTGTCCTAATCTGCACCATCCTTGGATGTTGGCGACACAAACATGGAACAGGACTTGGTTTTGGAGAAAACTAAATCAACTGATGGAACAGTCAAATTAAACTAAGAAATACCACATTCGGTATGATACATCGAGTCAGTAATGTTTGTGCCCCTAGTAGTCAAGGTATAATCAAATCAAAGCTTTACTCAATGCTGTGTGCTGTAGCTTATCACTCCACTGCACTCATTCACGACGACCCCAGAGCTATGCAAAGGACATGCACCTCTGATGAATAGGGAGCTGTTCTAATGCTGTGTGGCTGGCAGCCCATTGGGATAAAGAGATAGAATGTGTGTTAGAGGTGTCCATCTACCTGCCGCTCAACTCACCTCCCACCTCCTCTCCTCTCGTCTCGTCTCCTCCCCCGTCCTCTTCTCTCCCCTCTACTCTCCCATCCTCCCCTAACCTCTCTCTGGCTGAACTGAGAGCAGGTCCTGCCTCAAACTCTGCCTGTGGTGTCTGTCTCTCCCCCCCCCCCACATCACAAAGCCCTTACCCCAATCCCATAGAACATTTGTGGGCATAACTGAAAAAAGTGTGTGCGAGCAAAGAGGCCTTCAAACCTGACTCAGTTACACCAGCTCTGTCAGGAGGATTGGGCCAACATTCACCCAACTTATTGTGGGAAGGTTACTCAAAACGTTTTGACCCAAGTTAAATAATTTAAAGGCAATGCTACCAAATACTAATTGAGTGTATGTCAACTTCTGAACCACTGGGAATGTGATGAAAGAAATAAAAGCTGAAATAAATAATTCTCTATATATATCACATTCTTAAAATAAAGTGGTGATCCTAACGATTAAGACAGGGCATTTTTACTAGGATTAAATGTCAGGAATTGTGAAAAACTGAGTTGAAATGTATTTGGCTCAGGTATATGTAAACTTCTGACTCCAACTGTACCTCTGCTCCTAATGGCTTGTCCCACTATGAGTACAATGCTGTCACCTCACGCCACGCTCCAGCCAATCCCACTCAGCCAGGGATTGCATTTGACATGGCATAGGAACATTACTCTCTATTCACACCCCACACACATCCAGCACAAACTGCAACAATCCCTCCGTGTCTCCATTTCTACTACAACATTGTGTATTTCTTCAACAGACAAGACATTGTGGTTACATATTTTTACTGATCTTTCACCACATAACTTCCTTTGTAAATGAAGACAAATTACCCAGGTGCACGGTGAGTCAATTCATTCAATCTTGTTTGATTAAAAGTGAAACATAAATGAATGTTTAATCAATGGTGGCTGCTGACAATTTAAATAGGGAGGTTGGGCTAATAGTAATGGCTGGAATGGAATAAATTGAATGGTGTAAAACACCTTTTCATTCACTCCATTTCTTTCATTATTATCAGCCGTCCTCCCCTCACCAGCCTCATCTGCCATCACTGTAGTTGCAGCCAATTTGTGATTAATCTGACAATACCATAATGCAATGGATGCCTGTACAGTTTGATTTGCAAAACAGAATGTAAAGTCATTTTACAGACGTAAGCTCTACAAACAGCCACAGCAGAACAGCTGCCCTCTCACTACACACCCCTGCCCACCTCGGAGATAAGTAATTCGCTTCTTACAAGTCAGAGCACAGTGTTACCAGGCAGGGGAAAAAGAGAAAGCACATGTGATTCATTAGCATTAAGATAATATAATGCAGAGGAAATTCACTGCATTCTATAGTGGTCACAAATGCTCCTCATCTCAGATCTCTAGAGTGGTTTATCAATGCTGTTTTCCACAGCGTACACAAAAATCCATGTGCCCCGTTTACATGGGGGGTGTGAAACGTTTACCATTCACCTGGGATGGGCCTGCACCGATCCCCATATCCCCAGCTAACAGTTTCTTGTATTGGAAGTTAATTCTGCAGTGGAATTAAATTATTAACCATGTCCAAACAAATGAATAGCAAGCCTCAAGCAGGTGCTTTTTTGACAGGCTGAGGGCATTAGCAATCTAGCACAGGAACCATCTCTATCTCCAGCTCAGGGCCCACACCTTAGATGTAATACCCCCCTCCCAGTTCCCATTTTAGAATCCATCAGGGTGGAGGCACAGGGGGGACAGACAGAGGCAGCCTGCAGTACTGTGGGACAGATTAATGTGCTATTTGAACCTCTGTAGAGTACAATACTATATACAGGGAGGATTTTGTCCCCCCCGAGTCACGCACAGCAGAACATATTATCACATACATCTCACAGGACGATTTGTCAGTTAAAACATATATTCTCACATTCAATTACTATTTACCCCTTCAGGAAAAATGCCTCCATGTTTCACATTACCTTCGAATATACAGGTGAATAGAGCTTGGTATATGTTTTGAATTCACCAAGTAATTAATCCAGAGATTAAGAAAAATGTTAACACTCCTCACGTTGCCAGACAAGTTCAGGCAAACTGAGGGCTGCGGTTTAGATGCAGCTGTACTTGTGGCTGTACTTGTGGCTGTACTTGTGAGCAAGGGTCTTTCTAGACATGGATTAATTGATTGGAGGACAGAGTCTCTGCCATACCTCAATAAGAGTCCAGACCAGACAGGTCAAATCAGACCAGAGCAGAGTAGTCCAGACCAGACCAGACCAGTACAGTACAGACCAAAGACAGAGGGTCCATCTATTGATCCATGAGGAGGTGAAGACAGCGGGTCCATTTATTGATCCATGAGGAGATAAAGACAGCGGGTCCATTTATTGATCCATGAGAAGATAAAGACAGAGGGTCCATTTATTGATCCATGAGGAGATAAAGACAGAGGGTCCATTTATTAATCCATGAGGAGATAAAGACAGAGGGTCCATTTATTGATCCATTTCTTCTTCTTTCTTTTTGTCCTCATTTGGACTAGTCTTCCAGAGTCCTTAAACATTAAAATACAATTTATAATACAAACACATTTTCACATATAAACACAGTGTTACAAACAGACATAATACACTAACATAGGTACCCGATAAATACTGAGTCTAAAAAATATATTGATACTTCATCTACTATAGTCCAACAAAACATTTCTACGTATTATATTTAAATGGTTTTAAAGTATTGTTTAAATGTATGCATTGAGAGGTTTCTGGTTTGCTCAGATAAATTACTACATTTCTTTATTGCTCTAAATCTAAATGTTATTTTGCCTATTTCTCTTATCTGTCTGGATAACACATAGATGGTGGACAATCTATTCCTAGTATTTACTGAATGTCTGTCTCTTACCAACTGAATACCGTTGCGACTAGAGTTTGGCCGTTTTAAATTGTGTATATTATGAAATAAAATAAGCATGTTTTTTTAATTATCTTGTTGATTGATGACCAACCAAGAGCATTGTGGATGACTACAACAGAATAACCATATCTCCACCTTAAAATAATCCTTGCTGCTTTGGTCTGTGCAATCTCCAGCCTCCTAATTTCACTTGCCGATGCATTTCCCCAGACCACAGAAGAGTAGTTCACCTGACTCTCAATTAATGTTTGGGTTGTTTGCTTAAAAATCTTTCCTGGTAAATATTTAGCTATCCTTCTGATCATGCATGCTGTTTTAATATTTGTTTTTACATAGATGAGTTATTTGAGACGACCATGATAAGCAGTTGTCTAGCTGCACTCCTAGTAGTTTGGTTTCTGACACTTCCTTATTAATTTGTACTCCCCCCATACTTAATTGTATCCCATGCTGTGTTGGCCTTTTCTTAGTGGAACAGACCAACATAACTTTGGTTATCTTGGTGTTTAAAACAAGTTTCTTCCGGGAAACCCACTCCCTGATATTCTCCAAATCTCCTTGTAAAGCTTGCTGTAACTGTTGCACCGATTGTCTTGCTGTATAATTTGTAGTATCATAGCAGCTTGAGTTAAAAACCTCTTGATACTACCCATCCGGGTAGGTCCGGGAGCGTAATCATCATCTGACACTAATTACCATAACGCAACGGACATAAATATTACTAGAAAATATTCATATTCATGAAATCACAAGTGAAATATATTGAAACACAGCTTAGCCTTTTGTTAATCACCCTGTCATCTCAGATTTTGAAAATATGTTTTACAGACAAAGCAAGACAAGCATTTGTGTAAGTTTATCCGATAGCCTAGCATAGCATTTTGCCTAGCTAGCAGCAGGCAACCTGGTCACGAAAATCTGAAAAGAAATCAAATTAAATTGTTTACCTTTGATGAGCTTCGGATGTTTTCACTCACGAGATTTTCAGTTAGATAGCAAATGTTCCTTTTTTCCAAAAATATTATTTTTGTAGGCAAAATAGCGCCGTTTGTTCTTCACGTTTGGCTGAGAAATCGATCGGAAATTGCGGTCACGAAAACGCAGAAAAATATTCCAAATTAGCTCCATAATATCGACAGAAACATGGCAAACGTTGTTTATAATCAATCCTCAAGGTGTTTTTCAAATATCTATTCGATAATATATCCACCGGGACAATTTACTTTTCAGTAGGACCAAGAGGAGAAATGGCTACCTCTGTATTTTACACAAGAATCACTCTGAGAGCCATCAGGTACCACTTACGCAATATAGTCGCTTACGCTCATTCTTCAACATAAATGCGTGAAACTACGTCAAAATGCTGTAGACACCTTGGGGAATACGTAGAAAAATGAATTCAATGCTCAATAGGGACGCATCGGAACGCAGAGCTTTCAAAACATGAGTCACTTCCGGATTGGATTTTTCCTCAGGCTTTTGCCTGCAATATCAGTTCTGTTATACTCACACACAATATTTGAACAGTTTTGGAAACTTTAGAGTGTTTTCTATCCTAAGCTGTCAATTATATGCATATTCTAGCATTTTTTCCTGACAAAATAGCCCGTTTACATTGGGAACGTTATTTTTCCAAAAATGAAAACACTGCCTCTAGTTACAAGAAGTTTTAAGGCATAAGTAAGGTCATTGGTATATATTAAATAAAGAAGTGGCCCAAGGCAACTGCCCTGCGGTATTCCACAGTTTAAAGCATGAGAGGAAGAAAATGAACAATTGATATAGGTGGACTGTTTCCTGTCAGTTAGAAATGACTGTACCCAATTCAATGCTACCTCCTTAAGGCCATAATGCATTCATTTTGTCAAAATTATTTCATGATCCACTAAATCAAATGCTGCATTAAATCTAAAAATAGTACATCCACAAACCTGCCATTATCCATAGTGTTGAGCCTCTGGTCTATGAGGAGGTAAAGACAGAGGGTCCATCTATTGATCCATGAGGAGATAAAGCAGGAAGACACTGTATGTGTTTAACTGATAGTCGATAGAACAGGACTCAATGGGACTGCCATACCAGCTGTCCAAATGAGATGTTTTAATCAAACACTCCCAATGGGTGACAAGTCATCCAGTTCACACAGCATGCAGTGGATATGGCCAACTGCTATGTCTTACAGTGGCTAAAGGAGATTTAGCATATTATTACTGTCTATATAGCTAGGGGTTTCCAATGACTAGCCTGATGGTGGATCAGAAATAATCTACCTGCTCAAGAGGGATTTAGGAGAAATCCCATCACAGACCTGTGCTCTCCTCTTGCCCTGATATCTGAAGACTCTTGCCCCTTATTCAAGTCAATCACAAGGAGATATTCTTTAATTTTTATTTTATCAATACCGCGAAATCTGACGACAAATGATCTAGTTAACTAAAGAATCCAACCTTGGAGTTCAGCAGTGTTGTGATGTTAACTCTGTGTGAAGGTCATGACTTGTTCTTCCACCATCCGCATCCTTCACTTAAAAGAGAAAGGCTGGGTGGAGGAGTCACACGCATACTAACAGGGTCCTCAGTTCAGCCGGTGCAGAGAGGCGGGAGGGGTAGAGAGGGGTGGGAGGTGAACAGAAAAAGGTGCTACTTGTTAAGGAAATAAGGCCTAATGACCTTGGCAACAGGAGCGTTTGCTGGTAGCAGCCACCATAAAGCCTAATGTTTCTCTCTGCTCTTCAAGGGACAATTTGGTAAAACTTTTAAACAAGAATGCATTAGCAGCCAATGGGTTATCCAGAGGGAAGTTGGGGATACCAAATCACAACGTTTGTCTCCATCTTAAGTCTCTCTCATTCTGCTCTCTGCCTCTCCACTCTTCCCCATCTCTCTCCTAATACAAGGCAGATGTTGTTTCAACCTCCCTCTGATGTGATATGTCAATAATACATCCTCTCAGTTGTGATGCTCAACTCACAGCGAACTGCGGCACAAGACCAAGTTCAGAGTTTTGACTCACAATGTGGCCCATTATATAAAGTCCTGGAGAGGCAGGACGGATAAATCCTCAGCATTTGAGGTGTGGCGACAGACAGACAGAGACAGACAGACAGAGACAGACAGACAAACAGAGAGAGAAAGGGATGCACAGGGAGAGACACTCATGTACGACAATACATTTCAATGTGTTTCTGTTTAAAAATATTTTCTTTTGGATGAATATGATCCTGGGTAGAAACCAACAAACTGTGCTAGCAGCTTGTTCACTATGGCTCAGATGTATTGGTGGGTGTATCATTCATTTTGAGAAGCCGTTTCCAAAGGGGGATTGGATAACCTTTTCAGTCGTCGCCTTTGGGCTAAATTGTAGTGCATGTTTACAGGGGCAGATTCACAGCCTGGACTGGGCCCCATAAAACACATCATCCTTTATACTGACACCACCGATCGCTGAGAGCTTGTCAAATGTGTCTCCAATCCATAAAATGTGCTCCGAGCGGTTTTTATGTTTGATTTGTGAAGTTGCCGTTTCCACTGACCTCCCATGCTAACATTATTTTTTCAGTTAGGAGGATCTGGGACAGGGTAGTAGGCTGCTGCACCATCACATGTTATACTACTATTCACTGCAATGATTGTTTACTGTTGTGTTTGTAAGTCCATTTTTACTTGAGGGGATAATGAGGGAAACGCTCTTGAGGTATTCTTATTCTCCTCTATTGGGATTGTATTTCCCCCCAGAATGAGTAGTCAGGTAGTCTACACTCTATCACATGCTCAGGTCTGGTGTGTGTGTGTGTGTGTGTGTGAGACAGCTGAGCATGGAGGAATTAGGTGAGAACACACTGTACGTACACACCAGTGGAGGCTGCTGAGGGGAGGACGGCTCATAGTAATGTCTGGAATGAAGTCAATGGAACTGCATCAACCACATGGAAACCATTCCAGACATTACTATGAGCCGTCCTCCCCTCAGCAGCCTCCACTGGTGTGTACGTACAGTGTGTTCTCACCTAATTCCTCCATGCTCAGCTGTCAGATAGCACACTAATGATACATGGACATATTTGTCAGGTAAAAAGGTTAGAAACGTCTTTTCGACTGGACATGCCTTTCAAACACATTCCAATTATCTCTGATAGAGGACTCTCCCTGTCAAGTGGAAAGGTTTTGCTGCTTCCTTGTGACCAATAATGTGATTGATATAAATGTTTCTCCTTCCATGGTGAAAACACAACAAGTATTTCAAGGATAGGATTATGATATTTGTATAGTCTTTTTTTCCACTCTCACAAAGCAGCATACTCTCGTTGTTGGGAATATAATGCATATGAGAAAATCTATTTCCTGCATCTGTTACAGGACATTCTCACTGTAATAGAGGTGAGCACCCTTGGATTTAAGACAACATCACCAATCTAGTCTGAACCACTTTCTGTAAGACTGGAGCTTGACACTGAGTTGAGTAAAGAAAAACAAATATCTTCCTGTTGAAATTAATACAAGTTTTTTAAAACAGCATCTCTCTTCTGGTGAGGTTGTTTATCCACCCAATCCGCTGTGTCGATTAGCAGACAATAGGACGCAGCCCAATTTACTTCTAATTAGGGATTTAATGTGTGTTATTAAATACATCGCCATGTCCCAATTAGGAAGCACTGGGCCCATACATAATTTGAATTGATATCCGCCTCGTGCCACATGGGCTTACTCCATCAGTATTCCCAAAATGATCTTTGCTGGCGGAACGGTGAGGCGAGAGGAAAGTCATTTTATTGGAGCCTACATCAGCTTTACAGTGCGCATCTGTGTGTTTGTGTTCGTGTGTGTGTGTGTGTGTGTGTGTGTGTGTGTGTGTGTGTGTGTGTGTGTGTGTGTGTGTGTGTGTGTGTGTGTGTGTGTGTGTGTGTGTACTTGTGACTTTTGTGTATGTGTGTGTCAAATCAAATCAAATGTTATTTGTCACATGCTTCTTAAACAACAGATGTAGACTAACAGTGAAATTAAAAAAAAAAGTGATAACAGGAAATAATGAAAGTAATAATGAATACACAATGAGTAACAATAACTTGGCTATGTACACTGGGTACCAGATCCGAGTCCATGTGCAGGGGTACGAGGTAATTGAGGTAGTTATGTACATATAACTAGGAATAAACAGTAGCAGCAGCGTATGTGATGAGTGAAAAACGTTAGTGGAAGAAGGGTCAATGCAGATGGTCCGGGTAGCTATTTGTTAACCATTTATCAGTCTTATGGCTTAGGGGTAGAAGTTGTTCAGGGTCCTGTTGGTTCCAGACTTGGTGCATCGTTACCAATTGCCATCTATGACTTGGGTGGCTGGAGTCTTTGACAATTTTCAGGGCTTTCCTCTGACACCTGGTACAAAGGTCTTGAATGGCAGGGAGCTGTTCCCCAGCAATGTTCCTGGCCCATCCGCATAACCCTCTGTAGTGCCTTCCGGTCGAATGCAAAGCAGTTGCCATACCAAGTGGTGATGCAGCCAGTCAAGATGCTCTCAGTGGTGTAGGTGTAGTACTTACTGAGGGTGTGTGTGTGTGTGTGTGTGTGTGTGTGTGTAGGCGTGTGCGCCCATGTGTGTGTTGGCGTGTGCTAAGGGACTGCAGAGAACAGTGGTATGGTTGCTCATTATAAACCATACTTCTCCCATGATGCCTGTACGCTTTCTGTTTATTGAATGGTAACGTGTCGTATGCCATCCTCTCCATTCTAAGTGTCTGTGGGAACACATTCAGCATGCTGTACAGTAGTTCAGCGCAGGCTATATGGACGTGTTGTTTGGATCCAGTCTGTTGCTGCTAAATCAGTGCTTCTGATGTACACAAACGTATTGAGCAATTAGTTAGCTATGTTTTCTGCTAATTGTGGCTTTGTCCTGTAAAACAACAGACTACATCTGTTTACGTGTAGCAATTACAATATATCAGTCTAATGCAATCTAAATAAATCTACAATCCTATAACATTGACTTGGGAATTATCAGTAGCCATCAATATCTGCTGTGGTGTCTATCATATTTTATATGATTTGTGGATTGTTAATGATTGTTAATGAGGAACTCATTTAAACTGCTGTAACCTCCAGTCCTGACACAATATCCAGGTAGGAAGGAGAGGGAGAACCAGAGGAAGGGTGGGATTTTATAATGGAGGATAACATGGTGAGGATGCCAAAAGAGTAGAAATGAGAATAAAATGGTCTGAAAAGCCATTGCCATCCTTGGTCATCAATGTTGAAGCAGATAAATTGAGATTCTATCAAAAAACATTTGATATCCTCACCCTTCATCTGCTCTTTATCAAAGGGCAAAAGCCCCTCTTCACACATAATCCTGCGACAGACAACCACCTGTTCAGGTTCTCTGTCTCTCTGTGTGTGTGTGTGTGTCTGTCTCTCTGTGTGTGTCTCTCTCTGTGTGTGTGTGTCTGTCTCTCTCTGTGTGTCTGTGTGTCTGTGTCTCTCTCTGTGTGTCTGTGTGTGTGTCTGTCTCTCTGTGTGTGTGTGTGTGTGTCTCTGTGTGTCTGTCTCTCTTTTTATTTATTTTACCTTTATTTAACTAGGCAAGTCAGTTAAGAACAAATTCTTATTTTCAATGACGGCCTAGGAACAGTGGGTTAACTGCCTGTTCAGGGGCAGAACGACAGCGCAGGCTATATGGACGTGTTCAGCTCGGGGGTTTGAACTTGCAACCTTCTGGTTACGAGTCCAATGCTCTAACCACTAGGCTACCCTGCCGCCCCACCTCTGTGTGTGTCTGTCTCTCTCTGTGTGTGTCTGTCTCTCTCTGTGTGTGTCTGTCTCTCTCTGTGTGTGTCTGTCTCTTTGTGTGTGTGTGTCTGTCTCTTTGTGTGTGTGTGTGTGTCTCTGTGTGTGTGTGTGTGTGTCTCTGTGTGTGTGTGTCTCTGTGTGTGTGTGTGTGTCTCTCTCTCTCTCTCTCTCTCGTTATTTATATGGTAATGCTGCTGTCTGTATGTCTCATTTTCTGATTTCAGCTTCTTTTGTCTTTTCATTACAACAGTTCAGACCTGTGAACGTTTACATTTACTTTGTCTGTATCGAGATAAGCATATTTAAATGGATTACACATTACAGCCAGCCCACACAGGGTTATCAGGGAGAAACATTACAGCCAACCCACACAGGGTTATCAGGGAGAAACATTACAGCCAGCCCACACAGGGTTATCAGGGAGAAACATTACAGCCAACCCACACAGGGTTATCAGGGAGAAACATTACAGCCAGCCCACACAGGGTTATCAGGGAGAAACATTACAGCCAGCCCACACAGGGTTATCAGGGAGAAACATTACAGCCAGCCCACACAGGGTTATCAGGGAGAAACATAACAGCCAGCCCACACAGGGTTATCAGGGAAACAAACATTACAGCCAGCCCACACAGGGTTATCAGGGAGAAACATTACAGCCAGCCCACACAGGGTTATCAGGGAGAAACATTACAGCCAGCCCACACAGGGTTATCAGGGAGAAACATTACAGCCAGCCCACACAGGGTTATCAGGGAGAAACATTACAGCCAGCCCACACAGGGTTATCAGGGAGAAACATTACAGCCAGCCCACACAGGGTTATCAGAGAGAAACATTACAGCCAGCCCACACAGGGTTATCAGGGAGAAACATTACAGCCAGCCCAAACAGGGTTATCAGGGAGAAACATTACAGCCAGCCCACACAGGGTTATCAGGGAGAAACAAGCACATCCTCTCTAACAGCGGCATTCGTCATTGTAGCTCCTCATTCCTATGTCTTTGATAGATTAATTAGGCAAAGAAACAAATCTCTGACTAAAATGTCCACGTTATGCATCATGTTTGTCACATTCTCTAAGATTTCAGAAAAGACCAAGCCGTGACAACCACTGCCCCTACAAAGTGTCCAGAGAATGGGAATTAAGGGAATATAATGGAGCCTGCAGGCTCTACTGTGTTGGGAATCATGGCAGCAGCAAGAGAGATAAAGACAGCAGTGTGCTAGTCTTGTATAAACCAGACTGATTACCACTGCGCTATCATTCGCTATGATTCCATGGTAGCAAACCATGTACGCTTGCGAAATCAGGCAGCTTGCGAGGCTACCACTACGCTGCCTCAGCCCGGCAAACTGCAGTGTAATCACAGCTGGGATTATTCACTGACCGCTCTCACATTGATCCAAAGTCTCTACACTCTACCTTTTTTCTGTCTCTCAGGCAAGACAATAAATCTGTAGACCACCAAAGGCGAATTAGCATCTGTTTAAATTACATGGGCGGCTTTTACTTGTGGGTGTATTTATACAAGTACCAATCATTTCCATTAAATTGTTTTCAACAATCCCACAGCTCCAGAGGGGCATCATACTTCAAAAGGAAACAGAAATCCTTTTGGTGAATTTTAATTATGAACAAAAAAATCCAATATACGATTAGGCCTGTCACATGATCCTGTCACATGATCCTGTCACATGATCCTGTCACATGATCCTGTCACACCCACTGTACTCTGCATGAAAAGTCTGTGGATGTTTACACACACAGGCGACATGGTCTGATGCATGTTGTGCTCAGGTCTCCTGTGTGTTCTCTCTCAGAGGTCTCATGGGAAAACAAGGGTGTGCGGGTGTAGAAGGTATGTGATCGGTGAGTTGTGACCCAGAATAGTCTGCAAGCTCTGCTAGTGGTGGTAAATACACCTAATTACATCTGCTCTGCTCCACAGACTCTTTATCTTACCTCAGCAAGTCATCACAACCCACAACATTCATTACTGTTCACACAGCCATCTGAGACGCCATTTTAGGCACCTTCTCAAGCTGCCTTAAAACGCTTCGCCGCTCACCCCAAACATGCAAGAGGCATTGAATTTCCATTTCCTTTCATTGAAAGTTATGTTAAAAAAGTCTCAATAGAATGTTGTTGTATTAATATAGAGTACTTTGACAAACCGTTTTGGGAGATTGAGGCATTGTTTGATTATACATTGAATTGGACACAACTGTAACGACAGCTCTGGGGGAATTATGGGTGGGTTTCTATGAAACTCTGCCATTTATCTGCACATTACTCTCAATGAATAGCCTTCAACAACTATGATGAGAATCCACCTTGCTTGAAGTGGGGCGGCAGGTTGCCTATTGGTTAGATCTCTGGTTTGAATTCCTCAGCCGGCGAGGTGAAAAATCTGTCGATGTGCCCTTGAACAAGGCACAACCCTAATTGCTCATGTCAGTGGTTCTGGATGAGCGCGTCCGCTAGATGACTCACATGTAATGTAAATGTAGTGATACATACCTTGAAGTCATAGGCAAGGCTGTATGTCTATCACTGTTGAAATTCCATATTGTATCGCTAGCAGCTTGCTAGTAGCTCCCACATGTTCAGGTATTACTTGACTCTCTGGAGTGTCATGTAGTAACGTTACAATGAATTCCTGTACAGGCATAAGAGAGGATAGAGAATTGGGCACGGTAAGGTTAACAGAGAGAATGTAAGATGGAGAAGACAGAGGGAAGGAGGTTTCCTGTCAAGCTTCTTCCTCAGGTCTTAGCCAGGTCAATAGTTAGAATGTTAGAGAAAAACAGAAGAGTGACAAGTTCAATATAACACCAACACACCTCCTGATGATACTGTTTATTACATGTTGCAATTGGACCGATATACAAGTTGACGTTTCACTACAATGTCATAATCCACAAAGTCAACTCAAACCAGTCTGGCATTTAGCTAAATGGCTGTATGTACTGTATGTCTATACATCTGTAGCCTACATTAACAAATCAATCTTACAAATACAAAACATAATTTTGTATAATTCCATAGGTCAACAATAATCCATTACTCACATCGTGAGAGTAATTTAACTATACTGTATCTGGCAGAGGGACAATTGATATATAACTCCAGTGCCTGGAGCTGTGTTGAGGTGAAGATCAGGTGTAAGCCCAGTGCATGGAGCTGTGTTGAGGTGAAGATCAGGTGTAAGCCCAGTGCATGGAGCTGTGTTGAGGTGAAGATCAGGTGTAAGCCCAGTGCATGGAGCTGTGTTGAGGTGAAGATCAGGTGTAAGCCCAGTGCATGGAGCTGTGTTGAGGTGTCAGCCAAGGGGCTGGAGCTGTGTTGAGGTGAAGGTCAGGTAAAGGTCAGAAACAAATCAACATTAACACCAACCCTGTTAACACCATCCCCGTTGACACCAACCCTGTTAACAGGGATGGTGTCAACAGGGATGGTGTCAACAGGGATGGTGTCAACAGGGATGGTGGCAACAGGGATGGTGGCAACAGGGATGGTGTCAACAGGGTAAGTTTAACCGGGTTAGTGTAACAGGTGTGGTGTTAACAGGTGTGGTGTTAACAGGTGTGGTGTTAACAGGTGTGGTGTTAACAGGGATGGTGTTAACAGGGATGGTGTTAACAGGGATGGTGTTAACACCACACCTGTTAAACTAACCCTGTTAACACCATCCCTGTTAACACCATCCCTGTTAACACCATCCCTGTTAAACTAACCCTGTTAACACCACACCTGTCACACCAACCCTGTTAATAACATCCCTGTTAACACCACACCTGTCACACCAACCATGTTAACACCATCCCTGTTAACACCATCCCTGTTAAACTAACCCTGTTAACACCACACCTGTCACACCAACCCTGTTAATAACATCCCTGTTAACACCACACCTGTCACACCAACCATGTTAACACCATCCCTGTTAACACCATCCCTGTTAAACTAACCCTGTTAACACCACACCTGTCACGCCAACCCTGTTAACACCACACCTGTCACACCAACCCTGTTAACGCCATCCCTGTTAACGCCATCCCTGTTAACGCCATCCCTGTTAACGCCTTCCCTGTTAACGCCTTCCCTGTTAACGCCTTCCCTGTTAACGCCTTCCCTGTTAACGCCTTCCCTGTTAACGCCTTCCCTGTTAACGCCTTCCCTGTTAACGCCTTCCCTGTTAACGCCTTCCCTGTTAACGCCTTCCCTGTTAACGCCTTCCCTGTTAACGCCTTCCCTGTTAACGCCATCCCTGTTAACGCCATCCCTGTTAACGCCATCCCTGTTAACGCCATCCCTGTTAACGCCATCCCTGTTAACGCCATCCCTGTTAACGCCATCCCTGTTAACGCCATCCCTGTTAACGCCTTCCCTGTTAACGCCTTCCCTGTTAACGCCTTCCCTGTTAACGCCTTCCCTGTTAACGCCTTCCTGTTAACACGCCCCTTCCCCTGTTAACGCCTTCCCTGTAAAATAACGCCCATGTTAACGCCTTCCCTGTTAACGCCTTCCACTGTTAACGCCTTCCCTGTTAACGCCTTCCCTGTTAACGCCTTCCCTGTTAACGCTTCCCTGTTAACGCCTTCCCTGTTAACGCCTTCCCTGTTAACGCCTTCCCTGTTAACGCCTTCCCTGTTAACGCCTTCCCTGTTAACGCCTTCCCTGTTAACGCCTTCCCTGTTAAACCATCCCTGTTAACGCCATCCCTGTTAACGCCATCCCTGTTAACGCCATCCCTGTTAACGCCATCCCTGTTAACGCCATCCCTGTTAACGCCATCCCTGTTAACGCCATCCCTGTTAACGCCATCCCTGTTAACGCCATCCCTGTTAACGCCATCCCTGTTAACGCCATCCCTGTTAACACTAACCCTGTTAACACCACACCTGTTAACACCAACCCTGTTAACACCATCCCTGTTAACACCATCCCTGCTAATACCAACACAACTGACAGGCTTTAATGTAGATGTAAAACGACAAGATGCCCATGATTGCTATGTAGTAATCCCCATGATTAAATAGAGATACACTGACATGTATTTACACTTTCAAGAGACTAGGCTAGTGTAGACCAGGCTAGTGTAGGCCAGGCTAGTGTAGGCCAGGCTAGTGTAGGCCAGGCTAGTGTAGGCCAGGCTAGTGCAGACCAGGCTAGTGTAGGCTAGTGTATACCAGTCTAGTGCAGACCAGGCTAGTATAGACCAGGCTAGTGTAGACCAGGCTAGTGTAGACCAGGCTAGTGTAGACCAGGCTAGTTCAGACTAGCATAGTGTAGACTAGCATAGTGTAGACTAGTATAGTGTAGACTAGCATAGTGTAGACTAGCATAGTGCAGACTAGGATAGTGCAGACTAGGATAGTGCAGACTAGGCTAGTGTAGACCAGGTTAGTGTAGACCAGGTTAGCGTAGACGAGTCTAGTGTAGACGAGTCTAGCGTAGACGAGTCTAGCGTAGACCAGGCTAGCGTAGACCAGACTAGTGTAGACCAGGCCAGTGTAGACTAGGCTAGTGTAGACCAGACTAGTGTAGGCCAGGCTAGTGTAGGCCAGGCTAGTGTAGGCCAGGCTAGTGTAGACCAGACTAGTGTAGGCCAGGCTAGTGTAGGCCAGGCTAGTGTAGGCCAGGCTAGTGTAGGCCAGGCTAGTGCAGAACATGCTAGTGCAGACCAGGCTAGTGTAGGCTAGTGCAGACCAGGCTAGTATAGACCAGGCTAGTGTAGACCAGGCTAGTGTAGACTAGCATAGTGTAGACTAGCATAGTGTAGACTAGCATAGTGTAGACTAGCATAGTGTAGACAAGCCTTGTGTAGACTAGGATAGTGCAGACTAGGCTAGTGTGGACCAGGTTAGTGTAGACGAGTCTAGCATAGACCAGGCTAGTATAGACCAGACTAGTGTAGACCAGGTTAGTGTATACTAGGCTAGTGTATACTAGGCCAGTGTAGACCAGTCTAGTTCAGACCAGGCCAGTGTAGACCAGTCTAGTTCAGACCAGGCCAGTGTAGACTGGGCTAGCGTAGACAAGGCCAGTAAAGACCATGCTAGTGTAGGCCAGGCTAGTATAGACTAGGCTAGTATATGCCAGGCTAGGATGGCCTACACTAGGCTAGTGTAGACCAAGCTAGTGTGGACCAGGCTAGTTTAGACCAGGTTAGTGTATACTTGGATAGTGTAGACAAGGCTACTATAAGCCAGGCTAGTGTAGACTAGGCTAATGTAGGCCAGGCTAGTATAGACCAGGCTAGTATAGACCAGGCTAGTATAGACCAGGCTAGTATAGACCAGGCTTGTATAGACCAGGCTTGTATAGACTAGGCTACTGTAGATCAGGCTCGTGTAGACTAGCCTACTGTAGGCCAGGCTCGTGTAGGCCAGGCTAGTATAGACCAGGCTAGTACAGACCAGGATAGTATAGACCAAGCTAGTATAGACTAGACTAGTTTAAACTAGGCTAGTATAGACCAGGCTAGTATAGACCAGGCTAGTATAGGCCAGGCTAGTATAGGCCAGGCTAGTATAGACATGGATACTGTAGGCCAGGCAAGTGCAGGACAGGAGCTACGTGTATGTTGATTAATTGGAATAATGAGCAAATACAGTGAATTAAATAGTAATGAACGAGCACATCTGTACTCATTGTACCGTACCTACACCCCTTCCTTTCTCATTTACATTCAACCCACAACCTCACACCTCTATATCCTAGCCCTCCTCTCCCTTCCTTTCATTTCTCTCTTCAGTCAGCTGGCTCCCTATGGCAAGATGAGGACAGTGGAGGTAGAGTGTTTGAGCTGGATGTGGCTTTGCTTAGGGAGAAGTGTGCAGACCTCTGGTTCTGACCTCTGAGAATCTCATCTCTCCTCCTATTCTGCTCATCTACTCCCTCCATCACGTCAATCCACACCCCAGAGAGGACCTTCATCAACACACCTCCCTCTCTTGCTCGTCCTCACCTCCCTCTCTTTCTTTCTTTCCCTCTCTGTTTCTGAACCCCTTTATAACAGTGTCTGTCATGAAACAGCCATTTATTCATTATTTTTGTCAAAGAATATGTATTTTACTTTCACCAACAGCGGTGCCCATAGAGGATAGTACATTTACATAGAGTACATTTACATACAGCCGATAGCACCAATTAGATGAGACATTATTGTACATATTTTTAGTATGCAAAGTTCCAATACTGTGTTAACAGTACATTCTTAGGATATACAAACCTGTTATCCATCTCTCCCCCTCTCTCCATCTTTCCACATCTCATCACTCCCCCTCTCTCCTCCATCTCCCCCATCTTTCCCCATCACTTCTATCCATCTCTGTCTCTCCTCCATATTTCCCCATGTCCTCTACCTTTCTCTAAATCCACAATCTCCCTCTTTCCTCCATCTTTCCCTATCTCCTCCATCTCTCTCCGTCTCTCCTCCATCTTTCCCCATCGCTTTCCCATCTCCATCTCCCCCGTCTCGTCCATCTTTTCCCATCTCCTCCATCTCTCCCCCTGTCTCCTCCATCTCTCCTTCATCTTTCCCAATCTCCTCCATCTCTCTCCTCCATCTTTCCCCATCTATCTCCCTCTCTCCTTCATCTTTCCCCAACTCTCCTCCATATTTCCCCATCTCCTCCATCTCTCTCTGTCTCTCCTCCATCTTTCCCCATCGCTCTCCTTCATCTATCTCAATCTCCTCCATCTTTCTTTATTTCCTCCGTCTCTCCCCTCCATCTTTCACCGTCTCTCTCCATCTCACTCCATCTCTCCAGACAGTCACAGTGGGTTGTAGCTACCTCATTTTCATTTGGATCTCATTCACCGCAAATAAATCACATTCATAGAACACCTGAGCAAACCCAGGCCTGTGGTCCCAGGTGGACCAATTCAAATAGCATTCAATTCTGTCTTTGAGAACACACAACACAAAGGTTGGGCTCAAACAATTCTATATCTTCACGGGTCACACATACAAATACACACCTTTACAGACACACAACCACACTGCCCCCCATCCACCTCTCATTTTCTCACTCTATCTTTACTCTTGCTCACTCTCTCTTCCTCCTCCCTCTCTCTCTTCCCTTTCCCTGCCATTCTACTGGGGTCATTGATTGACAGCTCCACCACTCTGCCTGGTGAATTGTGGGGAGGCAGAGGATTTGCATTTAGTATTTTTCCACATGTTCAGGAGATCATGGGCTTTCCGTGAGAAAGAATAGGACCTGGAAGGGCTCCTCCACCAGATTGATCTATGTAAATGACTCATTGCACTTCCCATCGCTCTTTTTTCATTTGAGAAATAGCTGTTACCTGAGCTTGCTTCTCGGGGGACTACATAGCGAGACCCGAGAGGTATGTACATACATTATTGGAATTAGAATGACTACCAAAGCAATAGCGTGAACTTATGACCAGGTCAGAGACTCTGGGTCACACTCACCTCTGCTGGTCTATTGTGGATTAATGCCTGAGAAACACCCCACTTTCATTTATCAACGTATGCCTAGTATTTTAATTACAAATCTAAATCTATAAGACACATTCAATAAAACACACAACGCAGACCCCTGGAATCTCGCATATCACTTGTAGAATCTTAAAAGAACCAATGACTGTCAGTGAAACTTAACAAAAACTGAACCACCTCAGTTGAATCCTTCTATTCCTATCCCTCATTGTGTTTTGTTCCTGTGGTCCTTTCTCTTTTTACATTACACAGCAAAAACTTTAGCGCAGCACTTGTCTGGTTGATGTGGAGGAGATTCTCTTATCCACTGGCACATTACCACAGTACAGGAGGAGATAGGGGAGGAGGGAGAGAGGTTATTGATTGTGTCACGTCCCCACAGAGCAGGGGCTGTGAGGGCTCTTTGTGCTACCCTGCTCTCAGCGGAGGATTGGACTGGCAGGCATTACAACATGAAAAGGGACAGGCTGTGAAGCAGCTGCAGGGGGCTAGAGGGAGAGAGGGAGGAAGGCGGGAGGGATGGACACTCAAAGAGCTGCTAACCTGACTCTTTCATGTCCAGGCTCCTCTGAGATATTCTCTGATTATCTAACCTGACTCTGTCATGTCCCACCTCCTCTGAGATGCTCTCTGATTCTCTAACCTGACTCTTTCATGTCCCGGCTCCTCTGAGATGCTCTCTGATTCTCTCGCTTTGTTTCTTACCTTTTTAGGCTCTACACACGTCTTGAACGCAGTGGCAATATAGTAAAATATATTCCAAACATGTAGTCCACCTGACTGCATCAGATATAGTCATATATATTCCAAACATGTAGTCCACCTGACTGTATCAGATATAGTCATATATATTCCAAACATGTAGTCCACCTGACTGTATCAGATATAGTCATATATATTCCAAACATGTAGTCCACCTGACTGCATCAGATATAGTCATATATATTCCAAACATGTAGTCCACCTGACTGTATCAGATATAGTCATATATATTCCAAACATGTAGTCCACCTGACTGTATCAGATATAGTCATATATATTCCAAACATGTAGTCCACCTGACTGTATCAGATATAGTCATATATATTCCAAACATGTAGTCCACCTGACTGTATCAGATATAGTCATATATATTCCAAACATGTAGTCCACCTGACTGTATCAGATATAGTCATATATATTCCAAACATGTAGTCCACCTGACTGTATCAGATATAGTCATATATATTCCAAACATGTAGTCCACCTGACTGTATCAGATATAGTCATATATATTCCAAACATGTAGTCCACCTGACTGCATCAGATATAGTCATATATATTCCAAACATGTAGTCCACCTGACTGTATCAGATATAGTCATATATATTCCAAACATGTAGTCCACCTGACTGCATCAGATATAGTCATATATATTCCAAACATGTAGTCCACCTGACTGTATCAGATATAGTCATATATATTCCAAACATGTAGTCCACCTGACTGTATCAGATATAGTCATATTGTCACGCCTTGGTCTTAGTATTTTTGTGTTTTAGTTTATTTGTTGGATAGGCCAGGGTGTGACATGGGTTTATGTTGTATTTCGTATTGGGGTTTTTGTTGGTATTGGGATTTGCGGCTGAGTAGGGGTGTTGCATAGGTTTGGCTGCCTGAGGCGGTTCTCAATCAGAGTCAGGTGATTCTCGTTGTCTCTGATTGGGAACCGTATTTAGGTAGCCTGGGTTTCACTTTGTATTTCGTGGGTGATTGTTCCTGTCTCTGTGTAGTTTCACCAGATAGGCTGTAATTAGATTTTACGTTCCATTTGTTGTTTTGTATTTTGTAATAATTATTTTATGTATCGCGATCCTTCATTAAAGATCATGAGTAACCACCACGCTGCATTTCGGTCCGACTCTCTTTTGACAAACGAAGAACGCCGTTACACATATATATTCCAAACATGTAGTCCACCTGACTGCATCACTCAAGACGGATTTGATTTTGCCTATTTTCAGACAGGGAGACACATAATGTGACAGACATACTGGGGGGTTTTTCAGCAAGGATTTTCTCATTATACACCATACCGATACCGGTACTTTTCTGATAAGATACGATGGACACTTTGTGTTAGCTCTGGTTACTGTGGCAACCGCTCTACAAGGACTCCAGCCCAGCTGGCTTTACCGGGGAATCTTCAGCTGACGGCATACTCTCACATCAGTTGTGTTGGCATTGGAGAATTTCAGTGATGAGTATTGTAGAAATACAAACAATTTACCCATTGCATAATCTTGGTGGACATAACAATGTAATTAATTATGATTACACTGATTTATTCTCTTGTATCTTTGACAAAAAGCCCAATGATCTCTGTTGAGAATGTTTTACTGAAGTAGTGCAGGTGTGTTTAGAGAGTAGGCTACGTCCCACGGGACAGTGTCCTGCAGAGTGGGGTTTTAGTAGGTGCCATAAACCCCCATTGTGATTAGCCCGCAATTACACAATAACCTTAGCTAATGGTTCTGAAGAGTGCAATCAAACAATGGCTCATTCTACTGTAGGACATAACCTAGTAGTGAACAGTTCAAGTTCAAAGGTTAAAACTGAAAAAGAATACAAACAGAAAAGCATTCAAACCCAGACTGCAGACATGAAACTTGTGTGTAATTGGATCCTCCAGTGTCATGTATGGCATTGAGAGGATGAGAGGATTACGACTGATTTAGAAATGTGACCATCTTTGAGACAGTAGTAATCCTGCCATTCTATCGGGGAAACAAGAACATCAGTAGGTTCAATTTCACCAGCTTGTTTGTTCATCAGAAAATACACATGCTATCTATCAGAGTGAGCTAAATAGCAGGTGGAATGAATGGCTGGCAAAGGTTCCACTACTAAAACTACTCCACTTAAAAATAACCACAGCACAGATGACTCTTTCCTCCGCTGCCTTTAAACAATCCTTTCCTATTGACGTCTTCAGATCAGCACTGTAATAATTGAATGTTAGAGTGTGTGATTCAAACTCCAGTGTGCAACACATCCTTTCAGCATCAACGTTCACATTGAGACAGGCTTCACTGAAAGGGGAAATCTATATATCAAGCCCCAAAAATAATGACACAAAATAAAGATGGGAATCGAGTGAGGTGTGACCGTGGAGCCAAAGATGAATTCTGCCTGTTGACGAAGGAGACGCAAGTTAATGCCGGATTGCTTTTGTTTGACTTCCGGGGAACTAATTGGATATGTTGAATAAATAGCAGACAGAGAGCAATGAAGGCCATCCGGCCGGCTTATTTATAGCTGCAGTACATCACCACTCAATGACACCGAAGGTATATTTAATTGTGCATTTGTACAAAAGTACACTTGGTGATTCAGCTTTCTCTTTACCTAACTCTACATGATTCTGTAAACGTTACGTAAACCACAATAACTGAAAACCATTTTATTTATTCATGTTTTACTTCAGTTTATTTCGTAAATACTTTCTTAACACTTGTTTGTCTTAAAACTGCATTGTTGGTTAAGGGCTTGTAAGTAAGTATTTCACTGTAAGGTCTGTTATATTCGGCGCATGTGGGAAATAACATTTGATCTAATTTAATTTGAAAATCAGTTATGATTTGAACTAAAAGGCCTCCGGAGGACAATGATAATTGTTAGGCATTATATGAGCTCTACCATCAGCATGTGTTGTTCTAGTTCTAGAGTCCTGGCTGCTTCATTCTGTTCTACACCCACAAACAACTGCTTGATGTCATTAGCAGAGCCACTTGAGGTCATGGAGAAACAACAGTTGAACTGAGGAGAAACGTGTCTATGGTATTACCACATGATTTGCATTAGCCACCTTGTCAGGTAAGAGACACCCACTGACCTGTTGTGGGAGATGTAATTATCCACTGAAGTTCGTAGCCAGAGTTACACGTAATTGATGTTTATTTCCTCAGGAAGGGTTGAAATCTGTATTGATTGTCAATTTAAGTAGGCCAGGTTTATCACCAGGCCCTTCGTTCTCCTCCTCCTCTCTGAATCAATATGAATTTCACCCAAACAATGTCCTGCGGGCCTACTTCAAGATTCTCAGAACTAAAGCCCCTCTCGGTCGGAACTTATCAACACTCACAAAGACACAATGGACCTTGAAAACAAAGGCCTACAGCATGTCTCGTCACATAGATGGGGTTCACCCCCAACACATTACCTCTCATTACACTGCTGTCTCACTCACTAATCTGTGAATTAATTCACCTTTGATGAAGGTAATTAAACAGATTGACAAAGACTCCGGGAAAACAGTCCTTAGAGCAACAACACTACCACAGCGTCCCTTGCGTCCAGGGAAGAGGCGGGTTGTTTTCAGAAGCTCTGTGCTTGTGTGTTAATTAGACCACCTCAGAACGGCTGGACGGGAAAAGTACGTTATGGCCATATGTAATGTAAGCCTCTGATGACGGTCATAATTCAACCGTATTGGCTAGCTAAGCTGCATCTCAACTCCATCTATAGTGTTTCACCCGTGTCTGTTTCTGCAACGCCACCTAAACAACCTCTCTCTGTCACAGCGGTGACTGATAGTGACAGAGATACAGTCCAACACATGGAGAATGAGATAGGCCACATCCATCCATAGTGCAGCTGCCTTAGTGTAAGCGTCTGAGCCAACTCCCATCTGAGCCCAGCTCTGCCTCTGTGGGACACGTCCTCTCTGTACTATAACGGTGTTCACTGAGACAGAACCACATGGAGGAACACTGGGGTTGAGGGGTGAGTATCCCTCTGTGTCTCTGGAATGGATCCTGTCCAATTGGATCCAAGGGACAGAGGGGAACAGAGTGGGTGTTAAATTACAGGAGCAGGAGGTCAGTCACTATGAGGTGACAATCAGCTGGTTGGTGCAATCGGCTGTTCACATGATGCAGCCCCTGGAGTCACGCAGACGGAGCCTGCTGCCTGTGGGCCTAGTCCTAGGAGATATCAGTCTCTTTCCATCATGTTGTCACCCACTCTGAAATCCCATTTAAGCAGGGTGCAGAGGTTACACATAGTGTGCATATACACTATATGCTTGTCAAATCATCAACTTAAGAATACTGTGGTTATTCGGTAGCCTCATCATCACATCACAGAACATATTTTTTAACAAACAATAATCTCCACAACTATGGGGACACAGGACCAGCCAATAGTCATAGTCTGAAGACTAAGAAAACCAAACAGCGAATCATGTTGATAGTCATCAACTGATGGTATCTGTGGCAGACTTCATTCATGTCTAATTTCTCCAGGTGTCCTGTATCAATGAATTACTTCCAATCCGATACAGCAGCAGAGAACAACAGGGGAATCTCAGCCCCAAAATGACAGGAGAAAATAGATGGGAGGCCCAAAGGTAATGGGTGGATGGCACAGCGTTGTACTCTGTGGTAATGGCCTCTAATGGCTCTATCTACCACTTCATTTTAGCTCCTATCGCTGAATAAAACAACTATTTTGGTAAGGGCTTTGAGTAGAGGAGACAATGCCCAATTACCTAGACACCATGGAACAACAGTACAGTCACTCCAGAGGTAATTGAATGACAGGCCAGGGGAATGACACTGAAGCAGATGTTGGACATTGCTGCTATCGCCAAATACAGATGTCATGATGCAGTTTAACAGTGTTTCCCTAGTAAAAAAAAAGTCAGTGTAGCACTGAGCATGCATAAAGTCATTTCATATCATTTGATCAGAGGTTATGAATACATTGCTGCTTGTACAGGGTTCATTGCCTACTCACAGCTGCCTCAGTATGTTGTTTGGTGTGGATTTTATGGGTTTTAAGTGTTATACTTTACAGTATGTGTTTCAAGAGGAGGATGAAAGCAGAGATGCCTACTCACTCAGGTCATGCGGCTCATCTCTGGCCCGGAGTGAAGTGCTATTTTTCATTCCCAAAACAAAGATGAAAACCATGCAAGCTTTACCATGATCCCCTATCAGGTATCCAGAGCAAGACTGAATCAGGGGAAGATCAGCTTGGCTCTTTGTCTCTTTTCTGGCTGTGAGAGAATGAAGAGATGACGAGAGAGTGAACAGATAAGAGGGAGACAAAGAGAAGAGGTCAGAGGTTACATGAGGAATAGGCATACAGCTGCTGGAGAACACTGGTCAGGAGAATGGAACATTCCAACAGTGATGGTAACCGTGTTGGAAAACATACAGTGTAAGTTGGAAGTTTACATACACCGTAGCCAAATACATTTAAACTCAGTTTTTCACAATTCCTGACATCAGTTAACATTCCCTGTTTTAGGTCAGTTAGGATCACCGCTTTATTTTAAGAATGTGAAATGTCAGAATAAGAGAATAGAGAATTGTTTTATTTCAGCTTTTATTTCTTTCATCATATTCCTAGAGGGTCAGAGGTTTACATACACTCAATTAGTATTTGGTAGCATTGCCTTTAAATTGTTTAACTTGGGTCCAACGTTTCGGGTAGCCTTCCACAAGCTTCCCACAAAAAGTTGGGTGAATTTTGGCCCATTGTGTAACAGTCCGGTTTGTAGGCCTTCTTGCTCGCACACACCTTTTCAGTTCTGCCCACACATGTTCTATAGGGTTGAAGTCAGGGCTTTGTGATGGCCAATCCAATACCATGACTTTGATGTCCAGTTAAGCATTAGGGGGCGCTATTCAATTTTTGGGATGAAAACGTTCCCGTTTTAAACAAGACATTTTGTCACGAAAAGATACTCGACTATGCATATAATTGACAGCTTTGGATAGAAAACACCCTGACGTTTCCAAAACTGCAAAGATATTGTCTGTGAGTGCAACAGAACTGATGTTACAGGCGAAACCCAGATAAAAATCCAACCAGCAAGTGCCGCATTTTTTGAAACCGTCTCATGCCAATGATTCCTTATATGGCTGTGAATGAGCTACGAATGAGCTTACGTTTTCCACGTATTCCCCAAGGTGTCTACAGCATTGTGACGTCTTTTTGCGCATTTCCATTGAAGAATAGCCGTAAGGGACCATATATAGCAAGTGGTCACATGGTGTCTTCCACAGAAAATCTTGCGTAAAATACTGAGGAAGCCATTTTTCCAATCGCTTCTTATGAGAAACCAATTGCCTCGACGGATATATTATCGAATATATATGTTAAAAACACCTTGAGGATGGATCCTAAACAACGTTTGTCGTGTTTCTGTCGATATTATGGAGCTAATTTTGAAAAAAGTTTGGCGTTGTAGTGGTAGCATTTTCCGGTCGATTTCTCAGCCAAGCATGATGAACAAACGGGAGCTATTTCGCCTACAAAAACAATCTTTTTGGAAAAAAAGGAACATTTGCTATCTAACTGGGAGTCTCCTGAGTGAAAGCATCTGACGTTCTTCAAAGGCAAATTATTTAATTTGGTTGCTTTTCTTATTTTCGTGATAATTTTGCTTGCTGCCAGCAGAGCCTAGCATAGCATTATGCCATGATAAACTTCCACAAATGCTTGTCTAGCGTTGGCTGTAACGCATATTTTGAAAATCTGAGATGACAGTGTTGTTAACAAAAGGCTAAGCTTGTGTTTGAATATATTTCATTCATTTCATTTGCGATTTTCATGAATAGGAAAAGTTTCTAGGGGTATTTATGTCCGTTATGCTAATTCATTTGAGGCTATGATTACGATCCCGGATCCGGGATTGCTAGTTTTGCCACAACTTTGGAAGTATGCTTGGGGGCCATTGTCTATTTGGAAGACCCATTTGCGACCAAGCTTTAACTTCCTGACTGATGTCTTGACTGATGTCTTGAGATGCTGCCACCCCCGTGCTTCAAGGTTGGGATGGTATTCTTCGGCTTGCAATACTCCCCCTTTTTCCTCCAAACATAACGATGGTCATTATGGCCAAACAGTTCAAATTTTGTTTCATCAGACCAGAGGATATTTCTCCAAAAAGTACAATCTTTGTCACCATGTGCAATTGCAAACCGTAGTCTGGCTTTTTTTAATGGCAGTTTTGGAGCAGTGACTTCTTCCTTGCTATGTCGGTATAGGACTCGTTTTACTGTGAATATAGATACTTTTGTTCCTTTTTTCTCCAGCATTTCCACAGGGTCATTCGCTGTTGTTCTGGGATTGAGTTGCACTTTTCACACCAAAGTACATACATCTCTAGGAGACAGAACGCATCTCCTTCCTGAGTGGTATGACGGCTGCATGATCCCATGGTGTTTATACTTGCGTACTATTGTTTGTACAGATTAACGTGGTACCTTCAGGCGTTTGGAAATTGCTCCCAGGGATGAACCAGACTTGTGGAGGTCTCTAATTGTTTTCTGAGGTCTTGGCTGATTTCTTTTTATTTTCCCATGTCAAGCACAAAGGCACTGAGTTTGAAGGTAGGCCTTGAAATACATCCACAGGTACACCTCCAATTGACTCAAATTATGTCAATTAGCCTTTCAGAAGCTTCTAAAGCCATGACATCAATTTCTGGAATTTTACAAGCTGTTTATAGGCACAGTAAACTTGGTGTATGTAAACTTCTGACCCACTGGAATTATAAGTGAAATAATCTGTCTGTGAATAATTTTTGGAAAAATAACCTGTGTCATGCACAAAGTAGATGTCCAAAACGACTTGCCAAAACTATAGTTTGTTAAGAAGACATTTGTGGAGTGATTGAAAAACAAGTTTTAATGACACCAACCTATGTGTATGTAATCTTCCCGACTTCAACTGAAGCTATGTGTTGCATAGTGTTAATGATTTTTGCTTGAAAATAGTCTGAAATATCCATACAAAGTATCCTAGCCTACCGACTGAAAATGATACACCACCTAATTCTGGTCTTTCAATGTGTGATAGTGGGCGATGTCGTTTTGCATGGCCGGTGCCCCAGATGGGTGGGGTTTGCTCATTTGTGACCATTCCATTGATACTAACCTAAGGACAAGTGATGGAAAAAGTCCTCAGTTGTCATACTTGAGTAAAAGTAAAGATGCCTTAATAGAGAATGACTCAAGTCCAAGTGAAAGTCACCCAGTAAAATATTACTTGAGTAACAGACTATAAGTATTTGGTTTAAATATCCCTAAGTATCAAATGTAAATGTAATTGCTAAAATATACTTAAGTATCAAAACGAAAAGCATAAATAATTTCAAGTTCCTTATATTAAGCAAACCAGACGGCACAATTTTCTTGTTTTTTTTAATATTGAGGACAGCCAACACACCAACGCTCAGACACCATTTACAAATAACGCATATGTGTTTATTGAGTCCTCCAGATCAGAGGAAATAGGGATCACCGGGATGTTCTCTTAATAACTATGTGAATAGGACTATGTGAATAGGACTATGTGAATTGGAATAGGAATGTCGTGAAACAAAAGTAAAAGTTAAAAAAAATACAAATAGCAAAGTACAGATACAAAAAAACCTTACTTAAATAGTACTTTAATGTATTTTTACGTAAGTACTTTACACCACTGCCTAAGAAGAAATAACCCACCCATGCCGGGCCGGAAAACGAACTTGTCCATTGTGCCTGTGAAATATCTTCATGTGATTTTCCCTCCATTTCTCCCCACATGAACTCATTATGTGTGTTCGAGCAGTAAGACTAATGGAGTCTAATGAAGACAAATGAAGCCCAAAGTCAGCGAGTGGTTGGGTTCAAAGCAGAACAAGGTGAGTGCTCGCTGGAAAGAGAATTGGGCCCGTTCCCCTGCTCAGACAGTTCATAGAGCAGTTGACCCTCCCTTGCATGCCTGCCTCAACTGGGACAACTTTAGATATCCCTGCTGTTCTACAGTTAAAAGACTACAATATCCACGAAGCTGTTGGCAAGTGAGGCATCCATGACGGCAGTTGTTTAACACAGCAATCAACCTATTTCCCGTAGTCTCAAAAGTATTACATTTTATACTTCAAATAGAGAACACTGTTAATATCATGATTGAAATCTTATGATTTATGCTATTTAAAAAAGTTGACTGAACCTGGATGCACATGTATCAACTTTGAAACATGGCTTTCTTTGTGTGGGTAATAGCTATGGCTAATGGCGTCTACCCACTTCTTCAACCTCGCTAGCATATGGCATGTGGTAAATGCCTGCAATTCACTCTTACCATGTAAATGGTAATAATTAGCATAACACTCTGTGGTTGGCCCCTCTTTCCAACAAAAGATGTGTCTGCTCATTGAGTGGCGTTGCTGCATGAGCCAAGCCAGGGAGAGCTACTAGTGATGGACATTTCGCGGGGTCTCCACTTCTGTCATAGGCCTAGTTAAAACCACTACCAGATCATGATTAGATGTATTGACTTTGAGATTGGATCCATAGAGTAAGGAAAATACTTGATCAACAAAAATAATAAACTTAGCCAATAGCGATATATTAAGTTGACTCGAGCAGGCTACAAAAGTCCATACGCCCAACAATTGACGGAACGTCAATAACCAATAAACACCTCGCAAATATTCAAACAACCGTCAGATTTTGGTGTTTTTGCAACTGACCTCTGAGGCTGCTGAGGGAAGAAAGGCTCATGATAATGTCCGGAATGGAGAAAATGAAATGGCATCAAACACCTGATACCATTCCACTGATTCCACTCCAGCCATTCTCACGAGCCCATCCTCCCCAATTCAGGTGCCACCAACCTCCTGTGCTCCGATTCTATCTGGACCTAAATAGGCTGCTGGATCCTCTATACAATGCACCACCCACATTCCCCAGGTTACATTCCCCAGGTTACATTCCCCAGGTTACATTCCCCAGGTTACATTCCCCAGGTTACATTCCCCAGGTTACATTCCCCAGGTTACATTCCCCAGGTTACATTCCCCAGGTTACATTCCCCAGGTTACATTTCCCAGGTTACATCTTATTTGACAAAAAGTGAGGCACTGTAGTACTTTGTTCCATTCAAAGACAGCTCGTTGAATCAGGGTATGCCTAGGACAATGGTCGCCAACTGGTCAATCTTCAAGGCATTCTTAGTCGACCAAATATTTCTGTAGAAAAGCCAAGGAACGATAAAGTCTTGTGCTCCTTTTTTAAAATCGTATCAAGCTGTTGCCGGTAGATGCACTTGATTCAAAAGTCCTGCGCACGGGGTAAGCAAAGTGTTCCCATGAGACAAACTCCGCCTACCGGCAGACTGGCAAATCTGTGGCTAAATCGAGTGCACCTACCTCCCTGCCCAATCGGCTATAGGTCAAATCACCGTGGCTGCAGAGCTTCCATGACCCTGGCCACAGCCAAGTTTAATAGGCTACTAGCCTATGTCAGATTAAATAACTTTAAAAACCACAGAGAGACTGTCAACAAATACAGCAAAGAGCTGCTGTTTTTATGAGTGAGTTCATGTTTAACTTTATATTCAGCACTGTCACTGTTTTTATTCAACGCTATTACAAAACAGTCTCACCGGAGGAAAGGAAGGAGAGAGCGAAGACCGTGAGAGGCGGTTGGGAAAATTAGTTTTGAACGGTCATCCAACTTGGTTGTAAAGTCAGGCATCTTTCTCGAGCTCCGACTTTTCGACTTGAAGATCACTGACGTCGTGATTTGACCTCGTTGGCCATCAGATGCAGGTACCATCAGTCCAGATAAACAAAAGTGAATTATTTCAGTTCCTGCTCCACAGTGCCTCACATGTGCTAAACCAACTGATCTATTTTGTTATCAAAGCTTGAGTTTTGAAATATAATATGGTCTGATTAACAATATTGTCAGGCCAATCTTAGAGCCAATATGCTCTGATAATGTATTAGTCCTTACTGCCCAAACCTCATTCCTACAAAACTGTTTGTGTGAGGTTAATGTAAAATCTGAGCTTGCTTTGTGCCTGCAAAAGTGATCTTGACTCAGAAATGGTTGGTGACCACTGGCCTAGGACTTTACTCCACTCACTGTGGTTAGAGAAAAAGAAAAGAGAGGATTGAGAGAGAGGGAACCGTTAAAATACACTCTGTATTCTAATTGCACAACGCAGACCATTGAGCTGCACATCTGGCTTGCCTACATATCTTACCATGCGATTTATCTATTGATCTCAGTCTCTGCTGGAGATATGGCTATTACAGGAAACAGCTAGAACATCCACACCTTGTGATTGGACCCTCAGACGTGCTCTCTTTTATCTGTATTCTAATCCTGTAACTACTGTATTTCTGTGGTCACGTGGGTGGCAGCGTGGAAGAGGTGCTGGCTGATTGTACCTCTCTTTGTCTGTAATGAGGCTGGGAACCGGGAGCGAGGGGCAGCCCACTGTGCCAGGGAGGCCTGGGGAGGGCTGGGAGGGCTTACACTCTTTGATGGCTGCTGATGAGTGGGGAGCATTTCCAGAGACTGGGGAGAGAGTTGGCATGGCCTGGGTCTTTCCAGATGGGGCCTCATCTGGCCTTACCTCCCCAGCTTTCCCCTGTCTACTGAAGAGATGAGTGCAGTAAAGTCCAGCTTATTTCAGCCCAAATGAAGATGAGAGCTGGTAAAGTGGAGGCTGACTGCCTAGCGGTTCAGGGAGATCAAAGGCTGACATTTAGGGTTTGACTACAGACCAGGAGGGGCGGTGGAAAGGTCAGGTTTTGGGGTTTTGAGTAAAGCACATAAAAAGTGAGATGGAAACAGCAGAATATAAATTGTTGAATATCAATAAAGAATACAAAGACAAAGAGCGGAGATGTGAGGGACAAAGAGAGAGGGGAGCGGAGGAAAGACTATGACATTTAAAACAAAAAAGAGTGTAAGAAGAAAAAGGAACGTGATGTGAGTGAGTAGCTTTAGGTGTGTTGTGGCATGTTACAGCACTGGAGAAAACAGTCCCTCCATTGAAATGCTTATACTGTATTCCCTCTCTGCTCTGAATATGTCAGACATATTCCAGACATAGTCGATACCTCTCAAATCCCCAAGCAGCAGGGAGGAGCTTATGGGGTTGGGGAGATGAGGAAGGATGCTCTTGGAATTTCACAAGCATTTAGTCTGGGGCTGATGGGAGCATTATAAACTCTGGAAAGAAAGAAAACAGCTGCTTTGTGTTTGCCCTCACCTCATTTGTAAACCTCTCGTCAAATCTGTTTCCCATTTGCCCATGATAGCAATCATAAAACAGTGGATGCTGCTGACTGTTAATCACAATGAGTTTTCTTCATTCCAAATAACAAACTTCCCTTGGACAATCCCATTGGGTATACATTAGTGGGAAAAAAAGCAATTCTTGACATGAATATTCTCATACTTGTCACAGTAATTGAAATCTACATTGCTTTGGTTGCGTCATTTAAAGTAATGTGCGAATTGGAGCTTTGAAAATTGCCTGGGTAGAAGGTAAAAGCTCATTGAATGTGCACGATGGGCAGTATGACACTAGGTATGAGGTTACTGCTATCTTGTTAATAGGGATTGTGCTTTCCAGCTCAGTGCTTGGTAATTGTCCTGATTAAAGTGAACGTTATTTTTGTCCAGCTTTTCTCTCCACTCAGTAGAGTGGGGCCCTAAAGAGCAGTGCTGTCTACTCTTAAGGACATGATTATTTATTGATGAACATTTACAATCACTCAAATAATGGTGACTATACATGAGTTTAGAGATTGTTACACGTACAGTACATGAACAAAGAGGAAAGGACATGTTACAATAAATGAAGACCTGCAACTGCAAAATTGTATGACTCAATCCACTGTTGTCCTTCCCTTTCATACTGTCCTCTCAGAGTAGCAAAGATTTCCGAGGCATGGTAGATTCCTCCATGGAAAGCCCCCCTCCCCTAATCCCCCTGAACAGAGAGCTAAGGAGCGTTCCCCCTGGGTCTGGTCTCTGTGGAGGGAGGTTATGGCTGGTCAAGTGCTGGGAGTCAATCGATGTAAATCACTGAAAACCTCTGAATAGAGAATAGCAGGAATACACAGCTATAACTATGTGATGCTCTCTGTCTCTCTTATCCGTTATTTTACCAGGTAAGTTGACTGAGAACACATTCTCATTTGCAGCAACAACCTGGGGAATAGTTACAGGGGAGAGGAGAAGAATTAATGAGCCAATTGTAAACTGGGGATTATTAGGTGACTGTAATGGTTTGAGTGCCAGATTGGGAATTTAGCCAGGACACCGGGGTTAACACCCCTACTCTTACGATAAGTGCCATGGGATCTTTAATGCCCTCAGATAGTCAGGACACCCATTTAACATCCCATACGAAAGACGGCACCCTACACAGGGCAGTGTCCCCAATCACTGCCCTGGGGATCTTTTTAAACCAGAGGAAAGAATGCCTTGTACTGGCCCTCCAACACAACTTCCAGCAGTATCTGGTCTCCCATCCAGGAACTGACCAGGACCAACCCTGCTTAGCTTCAGATGCAGGGTGGTACGCTGCTGTCTTGCTCACCAGTAAACTGTCTTTTTCTGTCTATCACAAAACCCACAAAGAGCAACACCATGTCAGATCACCCTCACATCAAAGAGTGTGTAACAATTCTCCAAACACCAATCATGTTGTCTTATCAACCTCCATGTAGATTGTCAGGTGCATTCATGTTCAGAAGAGAAAAATACCAAATAGACACCCTAACGTCCTTATTATACTCAGTCTAGTTGTGGCACAAGTTCACAATGAAGCAGCATGAAGCTCACACAATTAACCTGATGCCAGAAAATGGAAGCAATCAACTTCGGACTATCAAAATCGTATAATTAAAATGCAAATGCTGAAGGCTTTCTCCAGACACAAAAATGATTATTTAAAGTTAAGTGTAATGAAAAGTAACATACATTTTGCGTTCATTTGAAAATGCCGGGAAATGGAAACGCATGTCAGAACTTGTTCTAAACCCCTTTAATAAATAAAAGACTTGCATGTGTGTGGAGACAAAAGGAGGAGAAAGGCATATTCATATCTTAACTTATGTTTTATTCTTCTTGATCCAGACCAACGTCGCTGAAGTAATGGGACAAATTGAATCTATCACTATCCAGCCAATTTTTGTATTACAATATCATATAGTCATTTTACAGTATAGAGTAACCAGGATAGATTTACCACCACTTTGTCCTGTGTACCAATTCTAGAGTGTTTCAGAGAAATGGACTCTGCATCACCCATAGCATTGATCATTCCACTCGTTGCGTCTATGCACATAATGAAAACTAAACAGCAAATGAAGTCTGTGGTTGTCTTCCGAGCCATCTGGTAATGCTCCTAGTGTTAATGTGAGTGGTAGAGATGTGGTGGAGGAGCGGGTGCCTGTTGTCTCATCTGTTCCTGGTGACGATGGGGGAGGGTTGTCTCTTGTCTCATCACTGTCATCAAAAAACTGAAATGAAGCGTGTCCGGGTTTGGGGGAGCTGGGGGGAACGGGGGTTGTGGAGATGGGGGTCCACCTCATTTTGCTTAGGAGGAGGTTCTCTAAGATGTAAAGGGTTCATATTGTTTCTCACTGAGCAGTGAAGAGACAAGAGGAGGCCCGAACAGGTGGTGCAGCCTATCTATCAGAGACTTCACACCAGAGGAGGCTGGTCAGGGGAGGATGTCTCACAATAATGAATGGAATGCTATCAAACACATGGAAACCAAGTGTTTGATGTGTTTTAGACCATTCCATTCGCTCCGTTCAAGCCATTACTATGAGCCTGTCCTCACCATTTAAAGGGCCACCAGCCACCACTGATTCACACACACTGATGCAACCACACTCAGTCCTTTGGGCTCAATGGAGAAGCAGACATTGACTGGTTATTTCCACAGTTTATATTGAAAGATGGTTTCTAGGACAAAGACTTGAATTTGATCATAATGATTACGAGCAATGCAGTTCTCCTTTAGTATGAAGACGGTGATGCTATCAAGAGAAGATACGCCATTTCCTCTAACAGCCACTACGCTGATCAGTGTCAATGTAAAATGTTAGTGAACCTTCATAGGGTTAAGGGTTAAGGGTTGGGGTTAAGGTTAATCCGGGGTGTGGATATGAAGCTAGGGTTGGGTTTAGGGTCAGGGTTAAGCCGGGGTGTGGACGTTAAGCTAAGGTTAGAGCTAGCTCTGTCTGACGCGAGTCAAAATAAGTTTAAATCATCTGTAGATCTTCCTGGCACGACGTGCACTAGCCATAGGGATGTATACTCTGATAGAGATGTCTCTCCCCTGACATGAGTACAAAATAATATCCTGCCATCAGTAATTAGAAAGCAGTCCGGCTAGCCCCTCAAGCACTTCTCATGTTCTTCTCATGTTCATCTCATGTTCATCTCATGTTCATCTCATGTTCTTCTCATGTTCTTCTCATGTTCTTCTCATGTTCTTCTCATGTTCTTCTCATGTTCTTCTCATGTTCATCCAAAATCCACCAGCAATTTGAAGTGGCAGCAATAATTACCAAGACATCTCTGAGGAAAAATAAATGCATAAATAAAGTTATGAGCCGACTATAGAAAGTCTGTGGTTGCCAGAGTGTGGCTTTAACCCAGAGAGACATACAGAGAGACTAATCCATTTAATAAATTGAGGTGTGGAGAACGGAAGGCAGGTTAACATTTTATTTGAAATCCTCAAGCAAGCAGGGAAAGAGTGTGTGTCATTTCCTTTTCTAAGAGAAAGACAGTGATGCCTTAGGGTAATGCTTAGGGTGGTGATCACACAATAAATCCATTTTCTAAGAAAAGGACACTGATGCCTTTAGGGTAATGATTAGGGCGGTGATCACACAATAAATCCATTTTCTAAGAGAAAGACACTGATGCCTTTAGGGTAATGATTAGGGTGGTGATCACACAATAAATTCAATTTCTAAGAGAAAGACACTGATGCCTTTAGGGTAATGATTAGGGTGGTGATCACACAATAAATCCATTTTCTAAGAGAAAGACACTGATGCCTTTAGGGTAATGATTAGGGCAGTGATCACACAATAAATCCATTTTCTAAGAGAAAGACACTGATGCCTTTAGGGTAATGATTAGGGCAGTGATCACACAATAAATCCATTTTCTAAGAGAAAGACACGGATGCCTTTAGGGTAATGATTAGGGTGGTGATCACACAATAAATCCATTTTCTAAGAGAAAGACACTGATGCCTTTAGGGTAATGATTAGGGCAGTGATCACACAATAAATCCATTTTCTAAGAGAAAGACACTGATGCCTTTAGGGTAATGATTAGGGTGGTGATCACACAATAAATCCATTTTCTAAGAGAAAGACACTGATGCCTTTAGGGTAATGATTAGGGCAGTGATCACACAATAAATCCATTTTCTAAGAGAAAGACACTGATGCCTTTAGGGTAATGATTAGGGCAGTGATCACACAATAAATCCATTTTCTAAGAGAAAGACACTGATGCCTTTAGGGTAATGATTAGGGTGGTGATCACACAATAAATCCATTTTCTAAGAGAAAGACACTGATGCCTTTAGGGTAATGATTAGGGTGGTGATCACACAATAAATCCATTTTCTAAGAGAAAGACACTGATGCCTTTAGGGTAATGATTAGGGTGGTGATCACACAATAAATCCATTTTCTAAGAGAAAGACACTGATGCCTTTAGGGTAATGATTAGGGCGGTGATCAAACAATAAATAGCTGGTTCTGATTTGTTTAAATCATGCACTTGCTCACCAAGGGCTGAAACAGCTTTCCCCTCTCCCAATCAGCTCAGCAGTTGTGTAAACTTGGCTCTGGTTGGTTGGTGTACATCAGGGGTGTCAAACTCATTCCATGGAGGGCCTAGTGTCTGCAGGTTTTTGTTTTTTCCTTTCAATTAAGACCTAGACAAGCAGGTGAGGTGAGTTTCTAACTTATTAGTGACCTTAATTTATCAACCAAGTACAAGGAAGGAGTGAAAAACTTGAGACACTTGGGCCTCCGTGGAATAAGTTTGACAGATGTGATGTACATGATTAGCCAACTTCTGTGTCTAAAACAGAAGCCTTTATTTCACTTAGGTGTGACATTGCTTGACACCTAATATGTCAAGCCTGTCAGGCCCTGAGATTTCATTGATAGATTGCCATTTAGTTTAAGGAGCGCATACCTGCTGAAATACCAATATCTCTCCATTAGACTCTCAGGTCTGGATGGATTAAAACGGCTGATGTTATCTTTCTGATGTCTAGACAGGTGACAAGGGAAGCTCAGGTTGAACAGCCACCTATACCTCTACTGCCTGAAGCAGAGTGGATGACAATGGTGAATAGACAGACGTTGTAGACTACACATAAGTCAGTGTTCCCTGAGGGCATAGACACAGCCGGACACACACTCACTCAGTCACACACACTCATGGACATACACATGCATGCACAAGCACACACACACACACACACACACGGGTTAAGGTCACTGGCCTTATCTTTTGTGGAGCAGGGCTGTCCATCTGAGCAAGCTGTGACTGTTTGTCAATCATTTCCTGTTCTTCATGTAACCCTGATCGCGTGTATGTGTATTTCATCATCCCCCTCCCCCAAGGCTCCCCTGGGAGGGAAAATACTCCTAAAGAAATCAACATTCTACTTCTCACTGCTGAAGGGTTTCCTACTACACTTTGTCATTTTCTGTTGATTATAAGTAGCACTCAAACAGCTTGCCCCATGACTTCAGACAATTATGTTGCCTGAACAGATTGTCAGAATTTGGACAATGCTGCAGCTGACATTAGGGAAATAGCTGACACTCATGCAATGCATACACACACATACTTAAAATTGACAAATTCGTCTTTTGCATAAAGCAATCCCAGTAAACTCTGTGAGGACACCTGCTTACCCCTGTCTTCATGTGTACCCTCTGAAAATTCAGGAAATTCAATTACCCTTCAAGAAAAGGTGGAAAAAAGAATGGGTAGAGAGTGTCAGGTGGAGAATAGCGGTGTGACAGTGAGTGTGTGTGTATACATGGGAAATGTATTCAGGTGATCAGTCAGCCAGACCCTGGTGCAGGTGGGGGGCAAGCAGGGAGAGCACGTCATGTCCGAGTCCCACTGAGGGACTGGCCACCAGCAGAGAGGGCCTGAGACCTGGGCTGTCACTGACATGAGGGGACCATTGGGCTGAGAGGGGCTGGCTGGGATAGCTGCACATGTACCTCGTTACACACTATAGCTCATAAGATGTGGAGGGATGGAGTCTGAATAAATGCTTTGGTAGATAGTATTGTTTTACTGCCTACTGTATGACAGAGCCAAATTCAGGACCATGGACAGCAATAGTGTTCTATGCTGGAAGATGGATGAGAAAATATTGTAGTTCACATCTTGCTTTGTTTTAGCATGCCTATTGTGCTAATTGTACTGGTACAGCAAACTATGTATCTTTTATCTGTGTGTGCTTCATACATAAATGTTCCTTGAGAGTACCAGGTCAGGTCAGGTCTGGATGAGCTGGACTGTTAACATGGAAATCAAGATATCTGGGAAATTACACAGCAACAGAATTATTGTTATTTTTTGTTGGATATACATTTTCAAGTGAAAAATCAGATTTTTCTGTTACTGTGGAATTGCCCATTTGCAATTTGTCATGCCATTAATAACCTGCACGGTGACCTTTTTAAAGTCTCCTCCTTACGTCTTCATTCTGCCGCAATGGATCAACGAAGCACAGAATAATCTGTCATAATATGTTATTCTAAAAGAAATTGGAGCACCTCTTCATTCATAGTCAGTGTAGAACAGTCATGATATTTGATCTCGCTTTACCGTTGCCTCAACTGACTTCTGTAATTGATCTTGTTCTTGAACTAAATGTTATACCCTCAAGTTGATCATCTGTTTACATTAGAGGTTGTGGTGGACAGGTGGTGGTTAACTATAATTCACAGGTTAAGAGATACATAAATAATGAATGCTGCATTGTACACATTTCATAAAACAAGTTGTAATCAATCATGAACGAGTCAAGGTACCGACTGCGGTCCGTGTCTGAATTATACAAAGTTAATTACACCCTTTAAAACAATATATCAAGTCCTGCATTTCCACTTCAAAGGGCTGACGGAGTAGAGCAGCTTGCTGAGCCTCCAATGACTGTGGCACTGAAGTCGGTCGGTACATGAAAGCGATCCCACAAAACCTAGGCTCAAACTGGGGAAGCTTTCCAGCTAAAATCAAACATTTCTATTGGTCTGTAAAACAGCATTTTCTATTTGAACAATGTATGAACTGCATATGTTCAGGCGACTCAGACAAAACGATCTGAACAATAAATGTCAAGTCTAGTGTGTAAACATGTCACCTTTCCCATTAACAGAGTATCCCATCACAGATCAGAGACTCATCACATACTGGAGGGGAGGACTGGAAGACAGATTAGGTCTTATAAACTAGTGGCTGTCGTTAAAATGTAAGGCTTTACGAGCTAATTGAAGTTGCTTTACTTTATATGGTGGATATGAGGTGGTGATGTAATGAGAGGATGTTTCTATTCACAAGGTAATGAGAGGATGTTTCTATTCACAAGGTAATGAGAGGATGTTTCTATTCACAAGGTAATGAGAGGATGTTTCCATTCACAAGGTAATGAGAGGATGTTTCTATTCACAAGGTAATGAGAGGATGTTTCTCTTTACAAGGTAATGAGAGGATGCTTCTCTTTACAAGGTAATGAGAGGATGCTTCTCTTTACAAGGTAATGAGAGGATGCTTCTCTTTACAAGGTAATGAGAGGATGCTTCTCTTTACAAGGTAATGAAAGGATGTTTCTCTTCACAAGGTAATGAGAGGATGTTTCTATTCACAAGGTAATGAGAGGATGTTTCTCTTTACAAGGTAATGAGAGGATGCTTCTCTTTACAAGGTAATGAGAGGATGCTTCTCTTCACAAGGTAATGAGAGGATGTTTCTCTTCACAAGGTAATGAGAGGATGCTTCTCTTTACAAGGTAATGAGAGGATGCTTCTCTTCACAAGGTAATGAGAGGATGCTTCTCTTTACAAGGTAATGAGAGGATGCTTCTCTTTACAAGGTTAATTTAGCTCCTCGAATACTAGTGGCAACATTAAGGAAAGTTCATGCGGTGGTCATTAATGGAATGAGACCCATTAAAGTGAAGAGAGGACCTTTTTCAGCTCCTCCTCCTCATCCCTCATCAAACACACGGACGCACGCACACACGCACAAACACGCACACACAGATCCACACGCATGCACGCGCACGCACACACACGCTCATGCACAGACACGCACGCACAGACACAGACACACACACACGCACAGACACACACACACGCACAGACACACACACACACACACACACGCAAGCACACACAAACACACACACACCTCCCACTGCATGACCAATGCAGCATGAAGGGAAGACACTCTCATCAAAACAACAAGGACAAGGACATGCATTCTTGATTCCATAGACCTTTCACAGAAACCTCTCCAATTAACTTTAATAGCCAAATATAATTTTATGCTTTCCCTTATTCTCTCTATGCCATCACCCCCTCTGCATCCATATGCCCCTTCACCTCTCCATCCATATGCCCCTCCACCTCTCCATCCATATGCCCCTCCACCTCTCCATCCATATGCCCCTCCACCTCTCCATCCATATGCCCTCCACCTCTCCATCCATATGCCCCTCCACCTCTCCATCCATATGCCCCTCCACCTCTCCATCCATATGCCCCTCCACCTCTCCATCCATATGCCCCTCCACCTCTCCATCTATATGCCCCTCCACCTCTCCATCCATATGCCCCTCCACCTCTCCATCCATATGACCTTTCACCTCTCCATCCATATGCCCCTCCACCTCTGCATCCAGAACACCCTGTTCTTCTCCTCTCCTTTTCCCTTCACCCCTCTATCCTTCACCCCTCCATCCAGAACGACCCGTTCTTCTCTTCCCTTCACCGCTCCCTCCAGAACACCCCATTTGTCTCCTCTCCTCTTAACTTCACCCCTCTCTTCCCTTCACCCCTCCATCCAGAATGACCCGTTCTTCTCCTCTCAACTTCCCTTGCATGCGTCTCCAGACCTCGAGTGTCAATGATTTAAACAGATTGCTCATCGAGCCAGTTAACCTTCCCATCCCATAAAAAGTGTAATTGGTTTGCTATAGAAAGCAGCCTTTTCCATGCCAGGGATAATCCCTGGGATTGATTAATGCTTCTCTAATCAATGTGTGTCTGGGAGACCAGTCTCTTCAGTCATCCTGTAAAGGGGAACAGCTGGCCTTTCCAAAGTTCACAGTGAGGGTCAGTCAGACCACTTATACACATGAACAAAACCCCCTTGCTATTTTCAAGAAGTGACCAAGGATGAGTGAAAGGATTAAAGCCTAACAGTGTAAAGGAAAGACAGACGGGTGTTTGTTTGTTTGTTTCCATGGATGTGTGTGTGCTCCCATGGATGTGTGTGTTTCCATGTGTGTGTGTTCCCATGGATGTGTGTGCTTCCATGGGTGTGTGCTTCCATGGATGTGTGTGTTCCCATGGATGTGTGTGTTTCCATGGGTGTGTGTTTCCATGGATGTGTGTGTTCCCATGGGTGTGTGTGTTCCCATGGATGTGTGTGTTTCCATGGGTGTGTGTGTTCCCATGGATGTGTGTGTTTCCATGGATGTGTGTGTTCCCATGGATGTGTGTGTTCCCATGGATGTGTGTGTTCCCATGGATGTGTGTGTTCCCATGGATGTGTGTGTTTCCATGGATGTGTGTGTGAGGTGTGACCATATGTGACAGACAAAGAGACAGGCAGAAAAACAGGCATATGAATTTAAACTAACCCACACACGATCTAAATTGAATCCCACTATTAGAGAATAGGAGATGTGTTTCATGTGGTGACATCACAGAGAAAGAGCTCTAGATGTATTGCTATTGCACTGTGCTCTTCAAACAGGAGGGGTTATCATTCTCACAGCCAGAGGTGCCGAAGGTGTTGTGTTGAGGACAGATTTGAATAAGACTGAGAACTGGCTTACAGCCTGCTGGGATGTTTGAATATCAACGTCACCACTGGCTCAGATGGGTGACAGATTGGGAGATATCAATTCATCATGACTTTAGGATGCCACCAGGGCATTATACACAACGGCTCTCCTCCACTTGCCTTGTCGACCGACACAATACATTTTTCATGAATGTAATCTCTGCTCTTAGATAGGTCTGGTGAGGACAGAGAACAGTGTCTACTCAAAACTATAATCAATGTATGATGCCTCCAACAGCCCCTAACATTTGACCGGGTTCAAAGAGATATTACATTTGGGCTGCCAAATAATAAATAATGGATACCCTACTTGCTGTATATATTAGCTTTCAATGTGGAAATCTATTAGGATGACTCTATAGAGTGTCACTTGTCTCAAAGACTGAATAGCTGCATGTGGTCCACCAGTAGCAGTTCTGTGGACATCGGTAACATCTTTCTGTGGAGCTGCATTCTAACCTCTCTGAGTCTAGACAGAGTGTTACTGAATGTAAAGCTGAGATGCTACATCAATCTGAGAGATGTGTTGTTCCACCCACTAATGACCTCCGACTAGATATATGATATATGCAGACAGAGATGAATGATCTTACTACACATTTGATAGTCATCCACCCCTCCTCTCCCCTCCCTCCCTCCATCTCTCGACTATGTTCAGGGTGTCATGGCTGATAGGCCAGTGATTCAGTTGAACTTGTAAACAACAGGCTCCATCTGTCTCCATCACCTTTAATAACAGCTCAATGCTTACTCTGCTTTATTTAGAAGAATAGGAGAGTAGGCAGCAGGTCTGTGTTTGGATTAGACAGGAGGGACGCAGCCACAGCAGTCCATGAGTTAGTATGCACACACATGCGTCTCTTACACAGTCTCACTGCAACAACACTGCAGTCAGAGAGGGGGGGTGGGGGGTGACAAGCAAGGGGAGAGAGAGAGAGGTCTGCATTGAAATATTCAGACTAAGCCTTTCTTTGAGGTTAGTGGTTTGGACCTCTACACACACACATAGTCTTGTATAACTAACCTTGTGGGGACACAATTCAGTCCCATTCAAAATCCTTTTTTCCCTAAGCACTAAACCAACCCTGACCTTAACCTGAAATCCTAACCTTAACCCTAAACCTAAAAACCTAAACCTAACCCTAAACTTAGCTCCTAACCCTAACTTGAAAACCTAACCCTAAACTTAATTCTAACACTAATTCTAACCTTAACCCTAAACCCCATAGAAATAGCATTTGACCCTGGGATTATCAAAATGACCCCAGTTATTTTTTTACGATTCTTGTGGGGTCTTCTGGTCCACGCGCACACACACACACACACACGTAGGGCAAAATAATATTTAAGAGCAACTCAGAGAAGGCTGAATTCCTGAGAAGACAATAAAAATATTTTGCATACAGTTGATAAGCATCACTTCTGAGGGTGCACTAGACACACACACACACACACACACACACACACACACACACACACACACACACACACACTAGGAACAAAGAGAAAGAGACAATGAATGAAGTATTATGAGCTTAGATGACAAATATCAACAAATGGTCAAAGGAAGTATTATGCACAAAGCAAGTATTGTTTAAAGCTGCAATTTGTAATGTTTTGGGTAACTTGACCAAATTCACATAGAACAGTGAGTTATAGATCTGTCATTCTCATTTAAAGCAAGTCTAGGAACAGGTAGATCTGTTTTTAAGTTTTGTTTAGCATCTTTTACTTTCAGTTTTGTTCACCAGCTTCAAACAGCTGAAAATACAACATTTGTGGTTTTGGAGAGTATATTTTACAGCAGATTAGATGGCACTATGATTCTCTGCACTATATGTGCTTGTTTTTTTTCACAAACTAAAATTAGACAAACTATTAGAATTTTACAACCAGGAAATGGTGTAGCGATTTCTGCATAGTGCAGTTTTAATACAATTGTAAAATGAATGGATTCACAAATAAGGCATAATGCTTAAGTTACAAGAAAATACTAGCATTACAATGCATTATTCTGGGCAGAGGGGGAGAGAGAGAGGTCATAGCCTGAAAAGGCCAAGCTCCAAGAGTCCCTGGGGTGGAGAGAGAAAGAGAGAGTATCTCACCAGTGCAAGTCAGGAACAAAGAAAAAGAGACAATGAATCTCAGTCAAAATCTTGTTGACCAATAGTTGTTGACCAATAGCATTACTGTTACCAATCAAATATCAGACCTACAGGAAGTAAAGACAACTGAATCTCTGATTCAAAGAGAGAAAGTGAGACAGAATGGGGGATGTCAAAAGCCACACAGAGAAGGCTGAATTCCTGAGAAGACAATCAAACCTTTTGTATACAGTTGAGAGTCGCCTATAACACACACACACACAAACAATAAAAGCAATGTATTTGTAATGAATCTGCGGTAGAGGCCTGGCGCGTGAGTCCGTCACTGTGTTGTTTTATTATGAATGCTGCTGAGCCAACGGCCTGTGGAATAGCATCAGGTGACAAGCCCTTCCCTGTTCTTATGCTAATCCTCATTGACATTTCCCTCAACAGCACACCGGTCTTGAACATCAAAACGGACCAGACATCCATCCAACATTAACCACTATAAAAGCCTCACATGGTGCAACAACCAATCTACAATCACTGCCAGCAGATACTACTCATGTGGCATACGTATTATCACAAAATGTGGCTACAATTCAAGATCTTTATTTCCCCCATCAAAAGCAAATACAAGCATGTGTGTGTGTGTGTGTGCTTCCTCTTGACATAGTTTTCCAGTTTAGTTGGACAGTGTATGGTATACACTGTCCAACTTGCAGGTTCTTTCTCGACAATGCTACAACAATAAGAAATAAAAGTGTTACGGCTTTCTAGGTGGGAAGGAGAGTCGGACCAAAATGCAGCGTGGAGATTGCGATCCATGTTTAATAAACAAACGTAAAACACGACTCAATTACAAAAAGTAACAAAAACCGAAACAGCATATACTGGTGTAAATAAACACAGAACAAGGACATCAGGACACTAAGGACAATCACCCACGAAACACTCAAAGAATATGGCTGCCTAAATATGGTTCCCAATCAGAGACAACGATAAACACCTGCCTCTGATTGAGAACCACTTCAGACAGCCATAGACTTATCTAGAACACCCCACTAAGCTACAATCCCAATACAAAACACACCACACCCTGGCCTGACCAAATAAATGAAGACAAACACAAAATACTTCGACCAGGGCGTGACAAAAAGATAGAATATGAACATAAAGTAAATGGCTCAGTAGAATAGAATAATACATTTTAGCATACGTATGGTACAGGAAGGCACAATTTATAGTCCAATATTTACATGTGTATTGGGGAATGGGGGAATGGGGGCAAGCGTTTAAATTGTGCAGTATTTAGTAATCATAAGAAGAGTCTGGCAACAGCAGTGTAACGTAGACGCAGGGAGTCAGGAAGCCGATGCAGTCAGTGAGTTTAATATGAACTAACATACTATTTATTAAGCGGTGTCAGAGGAATGGCCAAAAAATGGCACCAGTCACCTTGGTCATAGACTGTTTTCTCTGCTACCGCACGGCAAGCGGTACCGGAGTGCCAAGTCTAGGACCAAAAGGCTCCTTAAAACCTCTGGGATAGGTGACACGCAATCGTCCCACCTGGCCAATAACCAGAGAAAATGCAGTGCCAAATTCAAATAAAATACTATAAAAATCAAACTTTCATTATATCACACATGTCAGATACCAAATGAAAGCTACACTCTTTGTGAATCCAGCCAACATGTCAGATTTCAAAAAGGCTTTCGGCGAAAGCACAAGATGCTATTATCTGATGATAGCACAACAGTAAACAAAGAGAGTAGCATATTTCAAACCTGCAGGCACGACACAAAACGCAGAAATAAAAATATAATTCATGCCTTACCTTTGATGAGCTTCTTTTGTTGACACTCCAATATGTCCCATAAACATCACAAATGGTCCTTTTGTTTGATTTATTCCGTCCATATATATCCAAAATGTCAATTTATTTGGCGCGTTTGATCCAGAAAAATACAGCTTCCAAATTGCACAAAGTTACTACAAAATATCTCAAAAGTTACCTGTAAACTTTGCCAAAACATTTCAAACTACTTTTGTAATACAACTTTAGGTATTTTTAAACATTAATAATCGATCAAATTGAAGACAGCATGATCTGTGTTCAATACCATAAGAAAACTTCAAGTGACATTCAAAATGGCCGTACTTCTTCATTACACAAAGGAAAAACCTCAACCAATTTCTAAAAACTGGTGACATCCAGTGGAAGTGGTAGGAACTGCAAACAAGTCCCTTAGAAATCTGGTTTCCCAATTTAAACACATTGAATAGACAGTGACCTAAAAAAATAAAATCTGAATGGTTTGTCCTCTGGGTTTTGCCTGCTACATAAGTTCTGTTATACTCACAAAAGTTTTAGAAACTTCAGAGTGTTTTCTATCCAAATCTACTAATAATATGCATATCTTATATTCTGGGGATGAGTAGCAGGCAGTTGAATTTGGGCATGCTATTTATCCAAAAGTGAAAATGCTGCCCCCTATCCCGAAGAAGTTTTAACAGCTTCTATCCCCAAGCCATAAGACTGCTGAACAATTAATCAAATGGCCACCCGGACTATTTACATTGACACCCTCCCTTTTTGTAAACTGCTGCTACTCGCTGTTTATTATCTATGTATAGTCACTTCACCCCTACCTACATGTACAAATTACCTGAACTAATCTGTACCCCTGCACACTGACTCGGTACGCGTGCCCCTGTATATAGCCTCGTTATTGTTATTCTTACTGTTACTTTTTATTATTACTTTTAATTTTAGTCTACTTGGTAAATATGTTCTTAACGTTTCTTGAACTGCACTGTTGGTTAAGGGCTTGTAAGTAAGTATTTCAAGGTAAAGTCTACATTTGTATTCGGCGCATGTGACAAATAAAGTTTGATTTGATGTGTGTGTAGCATGAATGTATAACATCTTTATTTACCCCTTCAACATTAAATACAAGCATGTGTGTGGTGTGTGTGCCTGTGCGCGTGTGTGTGTGCGTGCGTGTGTGCATGCGTGTGTGTGTGCAGACATTGGTGGTGTAGCACAGGGTATTCAGGCTGGCCCTGAGTACCTGCGCTGTGTGGGGTAAACTCATACCCACTCAACAGCCCTGCAGGAGGGCGGTACAGGTACTTCATGTTTGTGTGCTTGTCAACATCACCTGAAGTGATTACAGTCCCACCAGTACAAGGGTTTATAAAAGCACACAGGTGTAGCACTGCAAAAAGTGTCAGAACACCAAGTACAGGACACACCAGAGACCAGGCTGAGAGAGACAGCGACAGAGGGCAACCAATGTGCAACACAATTTTGGATTTCCACAGTTTACGCACTGACAGGTAAGCTCAGCTTGAGTGAGGACATCGTCTTAGTTGGACCATTATCATCCAGTGAGGGAAAACTTTGCTTTGTATTCTCCCATTATAATAAGAGTGTAATAATGACCTGTCCATTATGTTGATTTTACCCCCTTTGAGGCTAAGGTGAGCTTGCCGTTATGGCTCCTCTCCCTTAACAAAAGTGACGCATATATTTTTTAATTGACATTCCGCTAACGTTGTTGTTTACAAAAACCCTATGAGTGAAGAGTGGCATGTCTGCCAGTAAACATATTGTATGTTATATGACTGATCTGACTCCATTACAAACTTTGTATACAGGTGGGTGTGTAGTGGGGTTAGTTTGTGGTCTTGTATATTATTGAGGATTTTAACATTAAAAGGACATGGTCTTGAGAGGGCAATTTTTTTATTGCTATTGTTATATGAGAAATTTACAGTCGGGACGGTCTCTCCCCAAAAGGGGAAAAGAAATAGCTGACTTTCTGAACTCTCACCGTAGAAGTAAATAATACAACATGTGCCTACATTTAATAGTGTAAACATTGAGTGAATTATTTAATTGGCTGAAAGATCAAAATGTGAATAACATTGCATTTAATCGCAAACGAATGATGACAAGGGTGGAAATGGCTCCCCTTGGCATTGATTGCACAACCTTTAAATAAATGATTATAACGTTTTCCTCGGCAAATCATTACTTGTTGAAGAGTTATAAGCGACAATGACAACTGAACCACACAGTACTAATAAAATGATCGCTCTATTTCAAAAATATATTATTGAAAAGCATCAGCCAAGCATTGTATCAAAGTAAATCTCAAATGATCTTGGCATTCATTATATCACCTTACAGTAACAATTGGGGGGGGGGAATCATGATTACGTGTGAAAGGCTTTGTGAGATCCAAAGCTTCTCAACAAAGAATCGTGTGTGACTATCGGATTTCGGTTTATGAAATAAAGGACATTTCATAGCTTTGAGCGTAGGAACAAAGCTTACTGCAATGGTCATTTAGTACTTAACAGTCGCACCACTATCCAACTATTTGGCACAGCTTGGCAGCAACACAGGCCACATTTATTCAGAGAACATTTTCTTGCCAGGGACCATCCATCAAAGAGTTTACCTTACCAGTGGTTACTATGACAGTATTATATAATTAACATTTTAGTCATTTAGAAGATGCTCTTATCCAGAGTGACTTACAGGAGCAAGTACAATATAGGGGCACATTTTTCACATAGTCAGCTCAGGGATTCGACCCAGCAATCTTTTGGTTTCTGGCTCAACACTCTTAACTGCTAGGCTAACTGCCACCCTATATGCAGCTACAGGTTGCCTTGCAAAAGTATTCATCCCCCTTGGCATTTTTCCTATTTGTTGCGTTACAACCTGTAAAGATTTTTATTTGGATTTCATGTAATGGACATACACAAAATAGTCGAAATTGGTGAAGTGAAATAAAAATAATAAATAAATAAATTAAAAAAATAGAAAACAAAAAAGTGGTGCGTGCATATACAGTGCCTTGCGAAAGTATTCAGCCCCCTTGAACTTTGCAACCTTTTGCCACATTTCAGGCTTCAAACATAAAGATAAAAAAACTGTATTTTTTTGTGAAGAATCAACAACAAGTGGGACACAATCATGAAGTGGAACGATATTTATTGGATATTTCAAACTTCTTTAACAAATCAAAAACGGAAAAATTGGGCGTGCAAAATTATTCAGCCCCCTTAAGTTAATACTTTGTAGCACCACCTTTTGCTGCGATTACAGCTGTAAGTCGCTTGGGATATGGCTCTATCAGTTTTGCACATCGAGAGACTGGCATTTTTTCCCATTCCTCCTTGCAAAACAGCTCGAGCTCAGTGAGGTTGGATGGAGAGCATTTGTGAACAGTTTTCAGTTCTTTCCACAGATTCTCGATTGGATTCAGGTCTGGACTTTGACTTGGCCATTCTAACACCTGGATATGTTTATTTTTCAACCATTCCATTGTAGATTTTGCTTTATGTTTTGGATCATTGTCTTGTTGGAAGACAAATCTCCGTCCCAGTCTCAGGTCTTTTGCAGACTCCATCAGGTTTTCTTCCAGAATGGTCCTGTATTTGGCTCCATCCATCTTCCCATCAATTTTAACCATCTTCCCTGTCCCTGCTGAAGAAAAGCAGGCCCAAACCATGATGCTGCCACCACCATGTTTGAGAGTGGGGAGGGTGTGTTCAGGGTGATGAGCTGTGTTGCTTTTAGGCCAAACATAACGTTTTGCATTGTTGCCAAAAAGTTCAATTTTGGTTTCATCTGACCAGAGCACCATCTTCCACATGTTTGGTGTGTCTCCCAGGTGGCTTGTGGCAAACTTTAAACGCACTTTTTATGGATATCTTTAAGAAATGGCTTTCTTCTTGCCACTCTTCCATAAAGGCCAGATTTGTGCAATACACAACTGATTGTTGTCCTATGGACAGAGTCTCCCTCTTGGCTGCATCTCTGATCAGTCTTCTCCTTGTATGAGCTGAAAGTTTAGAGGGACGGCCAGGTCTTGGTAGATTTGCAGTGGTCTGATACTCCTTCCATTTCAATATTATCGCTTGCACAGTGCTCCTTGGGATGTTTAAAGCTTGGGAAATCTTTTTGTATCCAAATCCGGCTTTAAACTTCTTCACAGCAGTATCTCGGACCTGCCTGGTGTGTTCCTTGTTCTTCTTGATGCTCTCTGCGCTTTTAACGGACCTCTGAGACTATCACAGTGCAGGTGCATTTATACGGAGACTTGATTACACACAGGTGGATTGTATTTATCATCATTAGTCATTTAGGTCAACATTGGATCATTCAGAGATCCTCACTGAACTTCTGGAGAGAGTTTGCTGCACTGAAAGTAAAGGGGCTGAATAATTTTGCACGCCCAATTTTTCAGTTTTTGATTTGTTAACAAAGTTTGAAATATCCAATAAATGTCGTTCCACTTCATGATTGTGTCCCACTTGTTGTTGATTCTTCACAAAAAAATACAGTTTTATATCTTTATGTTTGAAGCCTGAAATGTGGCAAAAGGTCGCAAAGTTCAAGGGGGCCGAATACTTTCGCAAGGCACTGTATGTATTCACCCATTTTGCTATGAAGCGCCTGAATAAGATCTGGGGCAACCAATTACCTTCAGAAGTCACAAAATTAGTTAAATAAAGCGCACCTGTGTGCAATCTACAACCAGTCATGTCATGTCACATGATCTGTCACATGATCTCAGTAAACATACAAATGTTCTGAAAGGCCCCAGAGTCTGGAACACCACTAAGCAAGGGGCACCACCAAGCAAGCGGCACCATGAAGACCAAGGAGCTCTCGAAACAGGTCAGGGATAAAGTTGTAGAGAAGTACAGATCAGGGTTGGGTTATAAAAAAATATCTGAAACTTTGAACATCTCACTGAGCACCATTAAATCCATTTTTTTTAAATCAAATGAATATGGCACCAAAAACAAACCTGCCAAGAGAGGGCCGCCCACCAAAACTCAAGGACCAGGCAAGGAGGGCATTAATCAGAGAGGCAACAAAAATACCAAAGATAACCCTGAAGGAGCTGCAAAACTCCACAGCGGCGATTGGAGTATCTGTCCATAGGACCACTTTAAGAGTGGCCAGAAAAAAAGCAATTTCTTAAAGAAAAGAATAAGCAAACACGTTTGGTGTTCGCCAAAGGGCATGTGGGAAACTCCCCAAACATATGGAAGAAGGTACTCTGGTCAGATGAGACCAACATTGAGCTTTTTGGCCATCAAGGAATACGCTATGTCTGGTGCAAACTCAACACCTCTCATCACCCCGAGAAAACCATCCCTACAGTGAACCATGGTGGTGGCAGCATCATGCTCTGGGGATGTTTTTCATTGGCAGGGACTGGGAAACTGGTCAGATTTGAAGGAATGATGGATGATGCTAAATACAGGGAAATTCTTGAGGGAAACCTGTTTCATTCTTCCAGAGATTTGAGACTGGGACGGAGGTTCACCTTCCCAGCAGGACAATGACCCTAAGCATACTGCTAAAGCAACACTCAATTGGTTTAAGGGGAAACATTTAAATGTCTTGGAATGGCCTATTCAAAGCCTAGACCTCAATCCAATTGAGAATCTGTGGTATAACTTAAAGATTGTTGTTCACCAGCGAAACCCGTCCAACTTGAAGGAGCTGGAGCAGTTTTGTCTTGAAGAATGGGCAAAAATCCCAGTGGCTAGATGTGCCAAGCTTATAGAGACATACCCCAAGAGACTTGCAGCTGTAATTACTGCAAACGATGGCTCTACAAAGTATTGCCTTTGGGGAGGTGAATAGTTATGCACGCTCAAGTTTTCAGTTTGTTTCACAATAAAAAATATTTTGCATTTTCAAAGTGGTAGGCATGTTGTGTAAATCAAATGATTTACAAATGACAACCCCACAACAAATCAATTTTAATTCCAGGTTGTAAGGCAACAAAATAGGCAAACTGCCAAGTCGGGTGAATATTTTTGCAAGCCACTATATGTGGTTGTAGTAGGCTAGATGAGGATGCTTTTAGGTAGGTTATGGTTATCTGACTGATTTGGGCTAGTGGAGTGATATATTTCAACAATAACTTTATTTTTGGAATGATTTTAGGCCTTAACTAACCTGTTTGTTCCCAGATTGTTCCCAGATTGTTCCCAAACATGCATGCCACTATGCAAATCAAATGTCATTAGTAATCCTAACATGATCCATATTTATCTTTTATATTGAAAAGTATGTAAAAATATATATTTTATTCTTAGTCACAGCTCTGTCTATATGTACCTTTATTCCACAGCCCAAATAACTGCACTATACAGTATATACAAAAGTATGTGGACACCCCTGCAAAGTGGATTCGGCTATTTCAGCCACACCTGTTGCTGACAGGTGTATCAAATCGAGCACACAGCCATGTCATTTCCATAGACTAACAATGGCAGTAGAATGACCTTACTGAAGAGCACAGTGACTTTCAACATGGGACCGTCATAGGATGTCACCTTTCCAACAAGTCAGTTAATCCAATTTCTGCCCCGCTAGAGCTGCCTCGGTCAACTGTAATTGCTGTTACTGTGAAGTGGAAACATCTAGGATTAACAGCAGCCCAGCTGCAAAGTGTTAGACCACACAAGCTCACAGAACAGGACCACCGAGTGATGAAGCACATAGTGTGTAAAAATAATTAGTCCTCGTTTGTAACCCTCACTACCGAGATCCAAACTGCCTCTGGAAGCAACATCAGCTGTTTGTCCGGAGCTTCATAAAAAGGGTTTCCATGGCCGAGCAGCCATACACAAGCCTAAGATCAGTGGTGTAAAGCTCGCCGCCATTGGACTCTGGAGCAGTGGAATTACGTTCTCTGGAGTGATGAATCACGTTTCACAATCTGGCAGTCCGACATTTGAAACTGGATTTGGCGGATGCCAGGAGAATGCTACCTGCCTCAATGCATAATGCCATCTGTAAAATTTGGTTATGGAGGAATAATGGTCTGGGGCTATTTTTCATGGTTCGGGCTAGGCCCCTTATTTCCAGTGAAGGGAAATCTTAATTCTACAGCATATAATGACATTCTAGATGATTCTGTGCTTCCAACTTTGTTGTAACAGTTTGGGGAAGGCCCTTCCTGTTTCAGCATGACAATGGCCCCGACCACAAAGCAAGGTCCATACAGAAATGGTTTGTCGAGATCGGTGTGGAAGAACTTGGCTGGCCTGCACAGAGCCCTGACCTGAACCCCATTGAACACCTTTGGGATGAATTGGAATGCCGACTGCGAGCCAGGCCTAATCACCCAACATCCGTGCCCAACCTCACTAATGCTCTTGTGGCTGAATGGAAGTAAGTCCCTGCAGCAATGTTAAAACATCTAGTGGAAAGCCTTCCCAGAAGAGTGGATGCTGTTATAGCAACAAAGGGTGGACCAACTCCCTATTAATTCCCATGATTTTGGAATGAGATGTTCAACGAGCAGGTGTCCACATACTTTTGGTCATGTAGTGTACATTATATACCTCAGCCCACTTACCAACACACTTAAATCCTAATATTTATACAATCAAGTACCCATACACCCATATCCTGATGCTAAATGCACTATTTGTTACTCCGCCTATATTCTCCAAGACACCAACAGTAACCTATATCCACCTATTCACTGCACATTCCAACCCTGTTATTTGCATATCTTAGTCCTGTGACCTTTGACCGGTCTACTGCTACATGCAAGCCATAATTGTTAGAAAAATTGCTGTTCTTCTGCATTTCAGCCCCAATATTTATACAAAACAGGTCTTCACCTATACTTCAGCTCCAATTTACATACCAAAGTCTGCACCTGTTCTTGAACTCAATTAGCCAACTAAGCCAGGTCTACATGTGCCAAAGCCTAAATATCCATAAACTGTAAAACAGGTCTACCCCTGCACCTCAACTCCAGTAAACCAGGTCTAGCATTGTATTCAGCAAAACGCACATAAACCAGGTCTAGCATTGTGCAAGAGACACTAAACTAAACAAACCTATTGATATTAAATATTTGTTAAGATATTACACAAATTCCCCCTAAAATAACAAAATAGTATTTTTACAGTCAAAATCACTGATTTAAACATAGTAAAAGGCTAATGGATAACGGTAAAATCATCTGGGTCTTAACTATGGCATGTGCCCAGGATTACAAAATGTAAGTGCATATTAAAATGTGCAAGTGATGCAAAGCAACTGCTAGTAAGTAGAGAAACGTGGTTGGGGCAGGTATGTGAAGTCATTCCATTGATCATAGACTGACTGAGGTGTTTGTGCTGGTGAGTTGTTTCATATAATGATATTTTGATGAAAATGAAGGTCAGTTTAACCCAATTAGTTAAAGTATGAACTATTTCACAAACATATTCTTATTATCTCTAACAGAAGACAGGACCTAGAAAATGATGTTTGGCATCAGGAAGCGCATCCAGGACCACCTGGTGGAGCGAAGAATCCACCGAACCCGGCTGGTGACCAAATGTGGCCAATGCAACATTGAATTTGGTAACGTGAAATGCGGCAACCAGTTTGCCTTCCTCGTGGACTTCTGGACGACCTTCGTAGAGTTCCGCTGGCGCTTTGTCCTCTTCTTCTTCACCGTCTCGTTCACCCTGAGCTGGTTCATCTTCGGACTACTGTGGTTCTGGATCGCCCGGAGCAACGGGGACCTGACCTGGCAGAACCCCTCAAAAGGCCACAAGTACTGTGTGGAAAATGTTTACGATCTCATTACAGCATTCCTCTTCTCCATGGAGACCCAGACCAGCATCGGGTATGGTGTACGCGTCATCACCCCTCACTGTTCTGGTGCTGTAACCCTCATCATTACCCAGTTTCTCATAGGTTCCATCATCAACTGTTTCATGTGTGGAATCATCCTGGCCAAGATCTCCATCCCTAAGAAAAGGTCCAAGACCATCACATTCAGTCAGACAGCTGTCATCTGTCCTAAGAAGGACTTCCTTTGCCTCATGATAAGAGTGGCCAACTTACGCAAGACCCTGATGATCGGGAGCCAGATTTATGGCAAGTTGTTGAGGACAACCATCAAACCCAATGGGGAGACAATCATCATGGATCAGGTGAGCATTGAGTTCATGGTGGACGCTGGGAAGGACAACCTCTTCTTTGTGTGCCCTCTCACACTCTACCATGTGATTGACAATACTAGCCCTTTTTTTGAGATGGCAGTGGACACACTCCATAAGCAGGAGTTTGAGCTGGTGGTCTTTCTAGACGGCACAGCCGAGACCACCAGCTCAGCCTGCCAGGTCAGGACCTCCTTCATCCCTCAGGAGATCATGTGGGGTTACAGCTTCCTGCCAATCATCTCCCGCAGTAAAGAGGGCAAATACAGAGTGAACTTCTCCAACTTCTCCAAAGTGGTGCCGGTGGCCACAGCACATTGTTCCTACTGCTTCCACAACATGAAGGGACACCACCTCCACTCCATTAATGGAATCGACAACTGGGAATTTGAAGCAAATTATAACTTAGAACAACCTAATATGACCAAGTTGTGAGCTTATGTGGCCTGAGGAATAGAAGACAGTTATAGGTTGTACACGCTTAGAAAAATGGGTGCTTCGGCTGTGCCCATAGAATAGCTATTTTTAGTTTAACATTGCAAAAATTACAAATCTGATTACAAATCCTTGTCTCATCGCGCACCAGCGACTCCTGTGGTGTGTCAGGCACAGTGCACGCCAACCAAGGTTGCACGGTGTTTCCTCCAACACATTGGTGTGGCTGGCTTCCGGGTTGGATGCGCGCTGTGTTAAGAAGCAGTGCGGCTTGGTTGGGTTGTGTTTCGGAGGACGCATGGCTTTCAACCTTCGTCTCTGCTGAGCCCGTACGGGAGTTGTAGCGATGAGAAAAGATAGTCATTACTAACAATTGGACACCATGAAATTGGGGAGAAAAAGGGGGTAAAATTTACAAATAAAAATCATATTATCCTATTTTAACAATGATTTACTTATCAAGTGCTAACTGTGTTAGACTATTTAGCTTGTTTTAGGAATATATGTCTTGAGTTGTCTTACCACAAGATAAATGAGACACATTATTGAGGGAACAGCTTTTTGAAGCTGGAATCTACTGATGACAAGAATTTGAAGATATCACACTTGGAGACTATAAAATTCATATATGTATTAAAAACATTTACAATCCAGATATGACTCAAACTGCTTTTTTCAATATGCCACAGCAGACACTTTGATGCAAAGCAACTTACAGTACATTATGTGAATTCCCCCAGTGGGAAACGAAGCCCCAAACCTGCCACCTGAGCTAGTGCTAGACAACATTAGAACACCTATTCATTATAACTGTGACGTGCAAGGACATCCCCAAGATAATGCTTCATTGGAGCACACAAGCTGCTTTTGAAAGTGGGTATTAGGACATGAAATATAAGCCTTTCCTATATACCAACTTTGGGGCATGGGCAAGGTTAGGTACAGCAACTTCATATGCTAACAAATCCCTACTCAGACCCAAGGTGTCATAAGGCTGATAATCAAAGAAATAGTAGGAAGAGTTTGCTAAATTCTGGAACATTGTCATTCACGTTGGTAACGATCAAAGACTTTTGACTTGTATATTTATTCCCATTTAGAACAAGCCACTTCACTGACACAACATGTCATAATTTGTCAATACCACAGAACTCTATCTTTTGCCTGATCAAATTGTACATTTTTCCCCTCAGAGGGGGGTCCAAATTCTCTTTCATGTGTAAACATGGGATGTTGTGAGCCATTCACCGTTTGACTGCATTCAAACAGCTGATTATGATTCACCAGTGATTTGCTAACATTATTTTTATATTTTTGGAAGTCCATTGCTTAAAAATAAAGTGCTTTGATTCACATCTCATGCACATGTGGCTTACCATAGGACACAAATACTTAATTTGTGTGGGAAGGTGAAGTAAATAATGTTGCTTGAGTGTTACATTATCAATAAAAATCTGCTTGAAATTTTTCAAAGGCTGCTTGATTAATAACTTGAATCTTGAAATGGTTTGAAGCGAAATCACTAGAGCAAAAAGTATCTGGGTAAACTCTATCAACTCAAGCATGGTTAAGTGATAATGCCAGAGAATTGTTTGGAGGATGTATTGGCACGGGTGTTGTTACATTGGTAAACCGTGCCAATATATCCTCCAAACACCGGCTTCGAGGACATTATCACTTTCATACAAAGCCAAGAAAGGTCACTTGATTTAGCAATGGCAAGAAGTTTAATTTAAGCTAGCTTAGATGTATATTTAGGATCTATATTTCCCAATGAATAGTAAACCGTCAGCAATTTGTTTTAAAGCATGTGATCCAGGTGGGTTGCATATCTCCATTTCATCTGTATACAAAATCAACTTCAAAGCATTGGGCCTAACAAATAAAAGTGGGAGTGACTTGAAAATGAGAATGTGTTCTCAGGCAACTTACCCGGTAAACGAAGGGTTAAATAAAACATAAAAAAATAAAAGGGCTCCATTGACTATGTCATACAAGAATCCATCCTTGCACTTCTGTGGTTGTCATGGCAAGAATAATTAAGTCAGAAAACAACTGTTTCAGGCTTCTGAGCAAGGGTATGTCGTAAAACCATTTTTATTTCATGGTGAGAGCCCTCGAATTACCTCTTGACTCTGCGCGCTACTTTAGAAAGTACTCTTTCCTCAAGCTCGACCGGGCTGAGAAGTTGCTAGATGCTGTGGTTCTGTATGAGTGGAGTAGCAACTCTGGAAAAAGGATTTTGCAAAATGAACAAACATTGCCAGTGCCTCTTCATGGACTGTCCCGTGGTCTCAGTATGTCTCTCAAACATCTGCTTCATTTGGTCCCTCATCTCAGCCATAAGTTAAGCCTGATATTATTCCACCACAGATTCAATGTTGCTGCCAGTCCTCTGAAACATAAAGACAAAAAACAAGCACAAAAAAATGTATGACATAAATGTACTAAACTAGTCCAGCAGCCTCAAACAACATTCACCAATACATTAGCCTTGTTCAATGTGATATCTCGTAGTGTCTCCTGTGCCTCTTGTGGAGCATCCTCAACCTCTCCATGCACTGACAAAGCAATAAGTTCGGCCATTTGGGTCTGTTCGGGTCTAATGCAACCAGAAAAAAGGGATGTTTCATAATTGTCACATTCGTAGGACTGTTGATCTTTGTTTGGTAGCTACAAGGCAACAAGGTTTGTAGCGATCATCTGTGGTGGAAAAAGGTGAGGACCAAAACGCAGCGTGGTAAGTGTTCATGTTTTTTAATAAAGTAATGAACACTGAACAAAACAATAAACGTGAAGGAATCAAAATTAAACAGTCCTGTGTGGCACCACCAATTCATTGCACTTCTCAAACAATGCACCAAGTTAAAGGGGCAAAAATAGATAGTGAGCGAGCGTGTGTATTCAGCAGGTATTTGATGAGTCCAATGCCAGAAAGCAACCTCCAGTAACTATTATTAAAAATGTATGAATTAATTGTGTGTTATCTTGCTCACATTTTATTAAACAAATGGGGAAGAAAGTGAAAATATGCATTGGTGAGGGAATCCCCCTCCTCACATGCGCAGTGGTTTACACTTTCCAGCCATCCAGTTCGAACTTTGAAAAATGAGTCCAGGCATGAAAAAGTTGTCGTAGTCTGTCAGTCATAAAGTCTTTGGAATAAAAGATGAATTATTCTTTACCTCAAGTTAGTCTCATTGAGAGAAGCATGGTCTGAAGTTAAATTCCCAAGGTGGGGTTATAATCGGAGGAGCAGAAAGGGGTGGTCCCATGATGCCAGCTCAATGTCCGCGCTCATGGGCAGGCCTCTGATTTAGGTAAACTCCAAAGATAATTGGAGTTTCCTTCATTAAACAGTCTAAAATCACATTACATAATTTCACAAATAGTTTAATCTTTACTCATTAATTTTATACAACAATTAGATGTAAGCCTCATAACTGAGACTCTTGTATAAACAGGGCTATGGTAATGTGGCTGTATTGTCTCTCATGAGTTTCACAAAATTTGTTGTTTTTCAAATTCAGGGTAGTACTTTGAAAATACATCTGTTGAATTGTGTTACAGCTGCATATATCAGTAAAGTCTTGTTGCGCACCCTGACACGGGATGATAGAAGGGATATTTTTCCAGGACCAGAGCACTTTCTAAGGAGAAGCAGTATCTTGAAAACAATCCATCCTGAGGTAAACCAGTGCACATGCTTTCTAGCAACAGTTTCTTTTCCAATATTTTCATTCGATAATTAATGTCGGAGGGGAAAAAAGACTTGTGAACATTGTTTAAGTACTTTAAATTTGGAGTTGACTCATGTAGCTGGATCCACATTACTGAAGTTAGGGTCATTTCAATTCAAAGACGCACCAGAGTAACCGGAAAGGAGTTTCTCCAAAGAAAATTGTACAACTACACAGCCTTGAGTATATAATATACACATACACTAAGTTGGAGTCAGTGTGGAAGCATTACTTAGAGAAGAAGATTGTTGGCTAAGAAACGGGATTCCCCATGTCAAAGCAGCTTCGTTGCAGGTTGGTGAGGAACACCATTACGACCGTGGTCTCCATCTTGAGGGCAACTGTTGAGACTGATGAAGATCATAGATAGCCATTACCATCATCACTTCTTCTGAAGGGAAAGAGACTTGTTGAAAAATACCCTATGCTGCAAGACCAGCCCTCTGGCATTACACATAGATGGGTAAGTATGTCCATTTTAATAAAGGAACATTATTTAACCTTACATTTAAATGGAGGGAAGTGCATACAAGCATACTTCAGGAAAAGCATTTTGTAATCAAGTCCTTTCATGCCACACATAAAGGACTGTACAAGAGAGTTAAGAATATAAACTCACCAAAGAAGGTGTAGGACCCAACAGCACAGACGGGCCATGGATTGAAAAGACAGCGGCGGCTCATTGATTTTGAGACCTCAAGTGATCAGGGCAATGACAGCTCAACCAAGGACTATGATGCTAACTCTCACACCTCAACTCTGCTACTGGATGTCTCCCCAGTCAGAAACAGCTCAGCCTCCTCTGATTTTGACATCCCGTTTCTGCAGTGCAGGTAGAACCCTTTTTGATTCCAGATACCTTTTTAGTTCTACACTGCAAAAACGGCATGACAAGACAGTACGTCACCAAATTAAAGGGAAAAAATACTAAAAGTAAGCAAAATCCTACTTGGTAAGATTTCTTAAAAAAAGACAATATCTAGTTGACTAGAAACCTCTTAAATCTTAAAATAAGAATTTAAGCTATTCTGTCTAGTTTTAAGCATGGCTAGTTTAGTGAAATATGTAAATATTTAAGCAAAAACCTGTAAAAAATAATAATTTTCTTACTTCCCAAAGGCATACCCTAATCTTTAATGAAAATGTCTATAATCACGACTACATAATGAACTAAAGTATACACAAGAGGCTGACAATAAGAAGGAAATTGGATGAAAACTAGATATTTACACCTTTTTTCAAGAATCTTATGAAAAATGAGGGCAAACCACTAAAAACAAGAACTCATTCCTTAACAAAGAAATTACATTTATTTCAACATGGTGCACTCCACTAAACATTAATAAACTCAAAAGTGAAAGCATTTCTTTTTTACTGTATTTCTTGTTCAATATAAGTGTTTACATTACAAAAGAAACCAAGGTGCATATTTTGTGATAATTCAAACATAAAACTGGAACACATCATTTAGTAATGGTTTGAATTGCAACAGCACCAAAACACATCTAACACAGCATGAACATTTATCAAGTTCAAACCAATATTTTTTTGAGTTGGAACACCTGCAATCCAATTATTTGGATAGAGACCAGGCTATATGATATGGTTATAGTTAAAGCGACTGTCCAGTGCTTCTGAATGTACTTAATACTGATAACTGATCTACCGCAAAATGGAATTGTTTTAAGAAAGTCATACCAAGGTTCATTTTGTTAATACATTTTTTATTTTAAGACCCCTTGAAGTCTCAAAACTAAATATATATAAAAAAGTATATTTTTGTGGGGGGGGGTCCTTACTCCTATTAGTCAATAGAAACACATTGAATAACAGATTCACTACATGGAACGACAGATAGTCCCCCCAAAAAAGGAAGTGTGTTCTGAAGTATCTGTCCTATATCTGAGAGATATGAGAAAGATCATGAAACATTAGTTATTTTTTTCCATTTAGTTAACCTCTCTGAACCACCCATACCGGATCTGGGATAATTGTCATCAGCAACGCTGAATAGTATAGCGCCACAGCCAAATAATATTACTAGAAAATATTCATATTCATGAAATCACAAGTGCAATATTGCAAAACACAGTTTAGCCTTTTGTTAATCCACCTGTCATCTCATAATTTTGAAATTATGCTTTACAGCAAAAGCAATACAAGCGTTTGTGTAAGTTTATCGATCGCTCGACAAGACAATAAGTACACTTAGCATCAGGTAACTTGGTCACGAAAATCAGAAAAGCAATCAAATTAATCGTTTACCTTTGATGACCTTCAAAGAAAATTAGGGTATTAGCAAATTGAACAATGGAGCTGAGTCTAATGAATCATAAACAACAAAGTTTAAGGCAGACATTTTAAGGAGTGTACAGTATAGGTCACATAAGAGCTTGACATACATATTTACCTATAGGACATGAAGCAGAGCTTCACTCTTAGACTTCTTCTGATCAGATGATGGGAACATGGCAGGCAACATCTGTATCGTCCTCATGGCAGGCAACATCTGTATCGTCCTAATGGCGGGTGTCGTGTCTTTGGCTATGCCGGATTAAGCGATATGACATGCTATTCTATAAAATAATTTCTCCGTATTTAATATTACCTGATTAAGCTAATCATGTAAATGTAATTAACTAGAGAGTCGGGGGGCACCACAAAATAATATTTATAGAGCTGTTATCTTCCGAATAAACTCTTAAAGACCTAGTAATATTTTACATCAGTAGCAGTCAATATTAATCATCACCTTAATTCAGTCTCATCTGAAAGTTGTAAATTCTTGGTTATCTTCACGAACCCTGGCTAACAAGTTGAATCAGCAATGCAAAATTGGGTTTAATTATTTATTTACTAAATACCTAACTAATCACACAGAATTACACATACACATAATTAATCATAACTTGATTACAAATTACATCATAAAGGAAAATGTCCCTTGCGGGCAGAACAGATATGACAGCTTGTTACACAAAAGAAAAGGGCTGGGTTTGAGTGAAAGAGCGGGATGACTGAGGAACAAAGGTAGAAGCTGTGCTATCGTAAATACAGTATCTTATGCATTCTAAATTACCGGCCATTTGGAAAAGGAAAATGCAATAATATTTACTCTGAGCTGCGCTTTGGTAGGTTGGTGGTAGATGGAAGGCCGTGCTGCCAAACAGACTCCTTTGTCCTTTGAAGAATGTCTCTGGTGGTCAATTGCATATGTTGTAGTAATGTAGTTGTGTGATAGATGGGATACTCTGTCTGTTCCTTCCTAACCCTCGTTTGCAGCTGCTGTTGCTAACTCAACGGCTAGGAGGTATAACTTCTGTAGTGAATAAGAGTTCAAAGTTTATGCCATTCGCAACCAAAGCTCACGCTGATGTTGGCTTCGTTCTGTAGTTATTATCTGAACCATACTGACATCGGACCGTCGTCCTCACATCCTCGGAACAGGAGGTTATATTGTCGTCAAGGCTTTATATAGGAAGGGAGAGGAGGGCGTGTCTGAAAAGTTTTATAACCCATGTCTCTTCACAGGAGCGGGCCACTGATTGAGCAGAGCCTTAACCTTATGAAAACCCAAATGTCACATTTTTAAGCTAAAATCACTTTCAGCCCATTACGAATATTTTCATATTCAAACATTTAAATTGAACAACAATTCCATGTGAATCCAATAACACTGATGTGTAGACTTTCCACTGTAGAGTTTATGTCATCTTATCATTGATGAGAATGTCTCAGATGAGATGACAACCAAACTGACATCAAATTCATTAAGTACCATCGCAGTACTCCCCCCCCACCTTCTGATGTTCCCAGAATCTCTATTTTAACCAAGGGGTTTTCAAATGTCACATCAGTAGGGTAGAGAGAGGAAAAAGGGGGGAAGAGGTATTTATGACTGTCATAAACCTACGCCCAGGCCAACGTCATGACACAGGCAACATCTGTATCGTCCTCATGGCAGGAGTTTTGAGCATACATGTCTAGAACACCTGCAACCAATCTCCTCCCCCCCACCCACCCTTCTTGGTTTCTGTAGGTGATCTGCATTGATCTCTTCTTTCATCTCTAACCATTCCCGCCGGAGAGAGGAAGAGAGAGAGAGCTAAAAAGGTTAAAAAATGTTTGTTACGAAAAAATGATGACAATCTCATTAATGGCAGCAGTTCATATGGAACATACGGGCAGCATTCTTACCTTTGTCAAGAGTGGCCATTGGTGGCTTCCTTAGCTTCTTACCAACCCCGTAGAAGGCTACTTTAGTCTGAAAGCACTTGCGGAGCCCCTTCACCTCTTTGAAGTCTGGATTTTCTTTGTCAATGATCAAGAAAGAATGGCGCTGAAGGGAATATCAGCCGTTTTACAGGCTTTCGACCAATTGTGTCTCTTATTAACAACAGCTGGTGAACAATCTCTAATATTAAGGAAGTCTCAAGGTTCTGCCCGCCTGACTTCGAATACCTCATGATAAGCTGTACACCACACTATTTACCAAGAGATTTTTCATCTTTATTTTTCATAGCTGTCTATTGACCACCACAAACCGATGCTGGCACAAAGACTGTACACAACGAGCTGTATAGGGCCATAAGCAAACCAATAAATGCTCACCCAGAGGCCGGCACTCCTATTGGCCATAAGACTTCTGAACATCTAATCAAATGGCTTCCCAGACTATTTGCATTCCCCCCCTCTCTTGCACCACTGCTACTCTCTGTTGTTATCATCTATGCATAGTCACTTGAATTAATAACTCTACCTACATGTAAATATTACCTCAACTGTACCGGTACCTGCCTGTATATAGTCTCGCTATTGTTATTTTACTGCTACTCTTTAATTACTTGTTACTTTTATTTTTTATTCTTATCCGTAATTGTTTTAATCTGCATTGTTGGTTAGGGGCTCGTAAGTAAGCATTTCACTGTAAGGTCTACCTACACCTGTTGTATTTGGCGCATGTGACTAATACAATTTCATTTGATGACTATGAAAAGTGTCAGTTTGTCAATTTCACGAGGTCGGTGTTAAATCATGTTAATCTACAGTAGTTCTTGTCACCTGTCATCAAGGCAAAGGGTGGCTACTTTCAACAAATATTCGAACAATTTGTTTAACACTTTTTTGGTTACTACGTGATTCCATATGTGTTATTTCATAGTTTTGATGTCTTCAATATTATTCTACAAACCCTTGAATGAGTAGATGTCCAAACTTTTGACTGGTACTTTACTTGAATCAAATCAATATGATGCCATTAGATTTTAAGAAAATTAACAACTCAGGAAGACTTTTTTCACTTCTCTCATTGACTTGTCAAACCCCAAACCCTGGTCTGGTCTTACATACCTTTTGTTCACCCAAAATCTTTTTTACACTGTTGGTTAGAGCCTGTAAGTAAGCATTTCACTGTAAGGTCTACACCTGTTGTATTCGGTGCACGTGACATTTGGTCTGTTTGGTCAGTTTCGCAAGCGTTCCCAGAAGTCTTGCGATTTGCACCTCCAGGTTTAGAAACTATGTGCTACAACATTACATTGATCAAAATCTGTTCTAGTTTCCTGGGAGAAGTGACATGACAAGCAAAGTAATGCACATTTCTCAATTTAAAAAAAACTGTACTTACCAATTTTATCAGCTGGTCCCTGCTGTTTGATGGTTTCTGGTGTGCTGCTTCTGACAGGGGAGGCTGTGCTGCTTCTGACAGGAGAGGCTGTGCTGCTTCTGACAGGGGAGGCTGTGCTCTTTCTGACAGAGGAGGCTGTGCTGCTTCTGACTAGGGAGACATCCAGTAGCAGAGTTGAGGTGTGAGAGTTAGCATCATAGTCCTTGGTTGAGCTGTCATTGCCCTGATCACTTGAGGTCTCAAAATCAATGAGCCACCGCTGTCTTTTCAATCCATGGCCCGTCTGTGCTGTTGGGCCCTACACCTTCTTTGGTGAGTTTATATTCTTAACTCTCTTGTACAGTCCTTTATGTGTGGCATGAAAGGACATGATTACATAATGCTTTTCCTGAAGTATGCTTGTATGCACTTCCCTCCATTTAAATATAAGGTTAAATAATGTTCCTTTATTAAAATTGACATACTTACCCATCTATGTGTAATGCCAGAAGGCTAGTCTTACAGCATAGTGTATTTTTCAACAACTCTCTTAGCCATTACCATCATCTCTTCTTCTGAAGGGTATCTATGATCTTCATCAGTCTCAAAAGTTGCCCTCAAGATGGATACCACGGTTGTTACATTCCCCAGTTTCTGTGTTGTTGTGGGTTTGTATGTGTGTATTTCAGGATGTCTTCCTGGATTCCAAGCAGCTGATTGTTCGGCTTCATTACAGATTAGAGCTCTGACCCCACCCTCTCGTCAGGGGAAACAGAAGGCTCATCAATTACCAACTCCTTCTGTAGCTTGAAAAGCCAGTGTTCCTTTGCTTCGAGGGAACTTTTTTTTTTGTATGTGCTGTGTTGGTTTTTGGTCAGAAAGTGTTGTTGTAAAGTATTTTGTAGGCACTCCTGCAGAGGTATGTGTATTCCATAGGACTGAGTGTTTATTGATTTATTTAAATTGTTCACTAAGTTTGAGTTATTCTGTTATATTTGTTCCCGGCGAGGACATCTCAACATTAACTGTTCAGAGGAGAATGGGTGAATCAGGCCTTCATGGTCAAATTGCTGCAAAGAAACCACTACTAAAGGACACCAATACGAAGAAGAGACACACCTCCAGGCAGTGTAAGGGCTATTTGACCAAGAAGGAGAGTGATGGAGTGCTGCATCAGATGACCTGGCCTCCATAATCACCCAACCTCAACCCAATTGAGATGGTTTGGGATGAGTCAGACCGTAGAGTGAAGGAAAAGCATCCAACAAGTGCTCAGCATATGTGGGAACTCCTTCAAGACTGTTGGAAAAGCATTCCAGGTGACTACCTTATGAAGCTGGTTGAGATAATGCCAAGAGTATGCAAAGCTGTCATCAAGGGAAAGGGAGGCTACTTTGAAGAATATCAAATATAGCATATATTTTGATTTGCTTAACACTTTCTTTGTTACTACATGATTCCATTTGTGTTATTTCATAGTTCTGATGTCCTCACAATTGTTCTACAATGTAGAAAATAGTAAAAAGAAAAACCCTTGAATGGTCCAAACTTTTGACTGGTACTGTACATGTCATAGCAAATACACATCGCTAGGTAGCGTCATTAATGCAATCTGTATGATGGTATTCAAAATGACAGCCAAATGTCCCTCTTCATTGAACATCTCTTCCCCTATAAAAGTCACTGATAAATCCCCTACTCCCATTATCAAATCCTCAAATGACACTGAAAATTGTGTAAAGTGACAATTCATTTGCCAAGTTAGTGAAGGTGACATTACATTAACACATTGTTTTAGACAACGCCAATGCTTATTGATCAAATAGCTAACGTTACATAGCCAGTCAGTCACCCAACACATTAATGTTAGCAACGTCGTTAGCTAACTTAGTAGCTAGCTAGCTAACATTAGCTAGCTACAGTAGTTACCTAACTTTAACTTACTGTTTAAAATGCTCACTGAAGTGTTGTCCAAATTGTCCATGTCTGCACTGATCAGCGTTAAAGGTCAAGAATTAGCTATCTTTTGTTGACTGGGAAATTTGGTGAACTCTTGTGCAATCTAATGTGAGCTAATAGGTAACTAGCTACTGCTAGAAACTGATTTAGGCGGGAACGGCTAAGCTAGCTAACATTAACTATCGCTAACTTTCTTGCTAGCTAAGCTCCTTTGTGCCTGACTTTCCACCTCTACTGTTTTTAGCTGTTATATTAGCTAGTTAGCCGAATAGATCTAGGAGCCATTTTTTTTATACTCACCGGAGTCTAAAATAAATTCTGCGCTTTAGCGTTTTTTATCTATCACGTGACTTGACTCCAACAAGTATCTTTTTCCACGACTTTATGACTGATTGACTGACTCATTACTTTTTTGTGCCTCGACCTGGTTTTGTTTTTCAAAGTTCAAACTGGATGGCTGTAAAGTGGAAACAACTGCACATGTGAGGAGGAGGTTCTCCCAACAATGCAAATGTTAGCTTTTCCCCCATTTGTTTAATAAGATGTGATAACAGTTGATTTGCACAGTATTGAACATAGACTGCTTACTGCCATAATTAGAAAATGATCATTACTATTATATCATTGATTTCTAACCCCCCCACCCAGATAACAAAGAATGTGTGATTTTTCTCAGTTTCATCAAGCCAGCAATGTCTCCCTGTAATGATAAATAAATACAATTAAAAAGATTAGCTTAACAGAACCCAACACATCTCCGGTGCAAGCCCCATCCCCAGTCCTTCAGCCACAATCAGTGAACAGTTGACAGCAAACAAACATCTGAAAACATCAGAGCTGTATATTTTACAAGTTGTCTATCTCTCACAGACACATTCACACAGGCATACACACAAATACAGAGACACTTCATTTCTATCTAGGCTACAAATATTGGATCTTAATTTGAGCCAATTTGCTACAGCAGGAAAACAATCCTGCAGTAACAAGAAATGTGAACTATTATGTGGATTATAATTAATGGACATTTTTGTAGAGGTTAATAAAAAACATTGTAAAGGAAAATCAAGTCTGAAATTTAAAAATGGAAATTACAAACTTCAGAAGCCTTTTTAAATGCCAAATACACTACAAGCTTTAAATATGTGCCCAATAAAATTTGATTTGATGTCCTGCATTGCAAGAAAGTTCTCCTGCAACAGTGTGAACAAATTAAGATCCTATATCTGTAGTGCAGGTAATACTGAATAAATTACTGTAACAGCAGACCTGCATCATCAATGAGAACAAGTGGACGAAAGCCACCTCCTCCCATCAATGTATCTCCAATCTTGGGAAGAAATCACAACATATCCTTCTGAGGTTCTTACATAATGCTTCTAATGCCACAACAACCCCCAGTAGTCATCTAACATTGGTAGAAAAGGTACTGCAGGAACCTGGATCTATGGGTGGTGTCATTATGATAAACATCAGAGAAACCTATGAAGAATATTCTCCATTAACAATCTCTTCTGCAGAGGAAGGTATTTTGGTTGATCTCTCTACCTCCCCATCCTCTAGGGAGCCCATCTCAAGAACACAACTTGGCTTCATACGAGCAATGAGATTGTCACGGACATAAAGCAGGATAGTGAAACCCTGTGCAGCAGGATATCTGGCCCAGGTTGATCTGGCATACAACTACAGTATCAAAACATAGAGGAACAGTATCAAACCTAGAGGAACCCTCAAGATGTCTTCGATAAAATTATAGTTTCATGAGCAGGTTGCACCATTGTGACCACAAACCGGAGGGGAAAGTACACACATACAGACATACAAACAGACAGACTTTCTAGGAATTGATGATTGTAAAATGACGCAGCTTCTTCTTGGGAAGAATTGCCTCACATTTCCGAGCTTCACAACTGATTGGCTTCATCCAGACCTGGATTCATTGCAATCCAGGTCTGGGAACCTGGATTGCTAGCAGTTGTAATCCATCTCCTTGACATGCAGGTAAAACAGAGGATGTATCGTTCACAGAAATATAATGAATAAAATGGACTTGGAAGCTCTAACCACGGCAATCTGACTGGTAAACTCATGGGTACACTCAAAATGGCTGCCAGTCCACTAATTATGTCATCATTGACTTGAATGGAGACCCTATTTCTTTTCATTCTATTTCTATGGTATCTTTTCTCCAGCAGGGCATCAAAAGCAGTATTACGCATTCCCATCTAAATTGAAAGTAGATGCAATTTCACAGTCATTTGGCTGGCAAAAACTATAGCAGCCCTGACCGTTAGCTTTGTTACTGGCTAACTTGGAGCTATTGAGGGGATTCACTAAGCTAGAACGGGTGCACCGGGTGAAAGGGATTGCATTTGAAAGTGATTGCATTTGTTTAATGCATGAGCCGGCTGCCCAGTTCTGGCCAACTGTGAAGTCGGCTCAAAAGCGCTTGGAGTAATGAGAAGAATTCTGTGTTTTCACATGCAAAAGTGATTGCTTTTGATACAAACGCTTTATCTGCCTTCCTAATCAACTAGTTTGAAAATTCAAACATATACTTTATGTAAAATACTTTTTTACAGTGATGTGTATTCATAGATGCCAAGGGAAGCCAGGCTTCCCCAAAAATTGAGCAAGAAAAAATATATAATTTTTTTACATCTTTCGTCTGTATGTGTTTCATAATTTTCATTTCATTCTCAAGAGACTGAATGCATCTCACTGGAGAAAGCATGTGAGTTAGCGAAACAGCGCCCCTCTGTCTTTCTATGTGTAGCTCATCTATCTGATGCTGTCTGGTCAAAAAGAGTATGACGTTGTTGCCAGGAAGCCAACGAGAATTTGGCTTCCATTGATAAAAAAAGTATAAAATAATAGCCAATCAGCATTGAGCTAAACTGAGTGAGCTCAACTGTGAATGGCACACCAAAAAAAGTCTGGCACACCAAAAAAAGTCTCAAGGGAAGCCAGCTTGAATTTGGCTTCACACCAATCACATCACATCAAAAGCAAAACCTAGTTGACAGAAAAATATGTAATTGTTGCATCTTAATATCTTCCAGTGACTAGCTAACTAGCTAAAATTGGCCCTTTCCTTAGCCATGGATGGAGATAGGGATTTGGACTTGTGGTTTTACTTCATTCTCTGTACCTGCCAACAATTACAATGGCGATTCTGATCCAACCATTGTGCCCCTGGCACACACACACACACACTGAGAAATCAGAACCATGGACAGCCACATCATATTTAGCTTACGTTGATTGGGCTAAATTGTTTTAGATATTTTTTAGTTGTCACCTTATTAGACTAAGCAGAGATGATTTGATGATTTTGAAATGTTGCTGGAATTAGTGGAGGCAGCTACTGTTTTCTTTGTGACTTGCGGTAACTCTCTGTGGTTCTAAATCAATAGTTGTTTAGTGGTCTGAAAATGTCAGAAACATTAACTTGCTTCACCATGCTGTAGGTCATGTACTTGTTTGTTACATGCAAAATGCTTTGTGGACTTCACTGGACAGAGATTGCTCTCCGGTTTTGTGAGGAAACAGAGTTGTGGTTGAATTTATTCTGCCACTGTGTATTCTCATTGTCTTGGCCTTTAGGCCTATATATCACTGTGACAAGGCATATGAACTAACAGGTTATAGAGCAAACAACGCAATTATCACAAAACACAGGTTGTAATATGGCTTTTTTTCTGGCTTCCCCAGTGATTTTACACACACACCACTACTGGGTGTTTTTAATAAATGCACCATGCTGCCTTGTTGACAATATGACGAGCTGGTGCAGACTATGCCACGTTAACGTGCAAGTCAGAATTAGGAAACTGACCAGACAGAGTGCTTTGTGTGTGGAAATCTCTAGTATGTATGTCTCCCTCCACCACCCATGTCTATATTTCTCCAGTCCTCCATCTCTCCATTTTTATTATATATATATTTTTTATATTTATTTAACTAAGCAAGTCAATTAAGAACAAATTCTTATTTTCAATGACGGCCTCCATCCATGGCTCCATCTATCCATCAGTCCACACAACCATTATTTCAGATTTTGATCCATCTTTCATGACTTTCAGACTCCTGTGCTTTTATTTGTATATAGACAATTCTGTCCAATACAGTAAAAAAAAATGTTTAATGTTATCTTACGGTCCGAAAGAAAATACCGGATGATAATGCTGTAATAATTTAGCGGTATGGTAGATAATACCTGATGATAATGCTGTAATAATTTAGCAGTATGGTAGATAATACCTGATGATAATACTGTAATAATTTAGCAGTATGGTAGATAATACCTGATGATAATGCTGTAATAATTTAGCAGTATGGTAGATAATACCTGATGATAATACTGTAATAATTTAGCGGTATGGTAGATAATACCTGATGATAATGCTGTAATAATTTAGCGGTATGGTAGATAATACCTGATGATAATGATGTAATAATTTAGCGGTATGGTAGATAATACCTGATGATAATGCTGTAGTAATTTAGCGGTATGGTAGATAATACCTAATGATAATGCTGTAATAATTTAGTGGTATGGTAGATAATACCTGATGATAATGCTGTAATAATTTAGCGGTATGGTAGATAATACCTGATGATAATGATGTAATAATTTAGCGGTATGGTAGATAATACCTGATGATAATACTGTAATAATTTAGCGGTATGGTAGATAATACCTGATGATAATACTGTAATAATATTACGGTATGGTAGATAATACCTGATGATAATGCTGTAATAATATTACGGTATGGTAGATAATACCTGATGATAATGCTGTAATAATATTACAGTATGGAAGAAAAGGTGTAAAGTCCACAATGCATCTGAGTCTGTAATGGTATATAGCTTGGTCTGTAATGGTGTATCTCAGTCTGTAATAATATAAAACAGTCTGTAATGGTATAGAGCAGTCTGTAATGGTAGAGCGCAGTCTGTAATGGTATAGAGCAGTCTGTAATGGTATAGAGCAGTCTGTAATGGTTAAGAGCAGTCTGTAATGGTATAGCACAATCTGTAATGCTGTATCTCAGTCTGTAATAATATAGCTCAGTCTGTAATGGTATAGAGCAGTCTGTAATGGTATAGAGCAGTCTGTAATGCTATAGCACAATCTGTAATGCTGTATCTCAGTCTGTAATAATATAGCTCAGTCTGTAATAATATAGCTCAGTCTGTAATGGTGTCGAGCAGTCTGTAATGGTATAGAGCAGTCTGTAATAATATAGCTCAGTCTGTAATGGTATAGAGCAGTCTGTAATGGTATAGAGCAGTCTGTAATGGTATAGCACAATCTGTAATGCTGTATCTCAGTCTGTAATAATATAGCTCAGTCTGTAATAATATAGCTCAGTCTGTATAAATATAGCTCAGTCTGTAATGGTATAGAGCAGTCTGTAATGGTATAGAGCAGTCTGTAATAATATAGCTCAGTCTGTAATGGTATAGAGCAGTCTGTAATGCTATAGAGCAGTCTTTAATAATATAGCTCAGTCTGTAATGGTATAGCGCAGTCTGTAATGGTATAGCACAGTCTGTAATAATATAGCTCAGTCTTTAATGGTATAGCGGAGTTTGTAATGGTATAGCGCAGTCTGTAATGGTCTAGAGCAGTCTTTAATAATATAGCTCAGTCTGTAATGGTATAGCGCAGTTTGTAATGGTATAGAGCAGTCTGTAATGGTATAGAGCAGTCTGTAATGGTATAGCACAATCTGTAATGCTGTATCTCAGTCTGTAATAATATAGCTCAGTCTGTAATAATATAGCTCAGTCTGTAATGGTATAGCTCAGTCTGTAATGGTGTGTATAGCACAGTCTGTAATGGTATAAAGCAGTCTGTAATGGTATAGCACAGTATGTAATGCTGTATCTCAGTCTGTAATAATATAGCTCAGTCTGTAATGGTATAGAGCAGTCTGTAATAATATAGCTCGGTCTGTAATGGTATAGCGGAGTTTGTAATGGTATAGCGCAGTATGTAATGGTATAGAGCAGTCTGTAATGGTATAGCGCAGTCTGTAATGGTATAGCGCAGTCTGTAATAATATAGCTCAGTCTGTAATGGTATAGCGTAGTTTGTAATGGTATAGCGCAGTCTGTAATGGTATAGAGCAGTCTGTAATTGTATAGAGCAGTCTGTAATGGTAAAGCGCAGTCTGTAATAATATAGCTCAGTCTGTAATGGTATAGCGGAGTTTGTAATGGTTATGCTCAGTCTGTAATGGTTTAAAGCAGTCTGTAATAATATAGCTCAGTCTATAATAATATAGATCAGTCTGTAATGGTATAGAGCAGTCTGTAATAATATATCTCAGTCTGCAATGGTATAGAGCAGTCTGTAATGGTAGAGAGCAGTCTGTAATAATATAGCTGAGGCTGTAATGGTATAGAGCAGTCTGTAATGGTATAGAGCAGTCTGTAATGGTATAGAGCAGTATGTAATGCTGTATCTCAGTCTATGATGGTATAGCTCAGTCTGTAATGGTATAGAGCAGTCTGTAATAATATAGCTCAGTCTGTAATGGTATAGCGGAGTTTGTAATGGTATAGCGCAGTCTGTAATGGTATAGAGCAGTCTGTAATGGTATAGCCAAGTCTGTAATGGTATAGCGCAGTCTGTAATAATATAGCTCAGTCTGTAATGGTATAGCGGAGTTTGTAATGGTAGAGCGCAGTCTGTAATGGTATAGAGCAGTCTGTAATTTTATAGAGCAGTCTGTAATGGTAAAGCGCAGTCTGTAATCATATAGCTCAGTCTGTAATGGTTTAAAGCAGTCTGTAATAATATAGCTCAGTCTGTAATAATATAGATCAGTCTGTAATGGTATAGCTCAGTCTGTAATAATATATCTCAGTCTGTAATGGTATAGAGCAGTCTGTAATGGTATAGAGCATTGTGTAATGGTATAGCACAGTCTGTAATAATGTAGATCAGTCTGTAATGGTGTAGAACAGTCTGTAATAATATATCTCAGTCTGTAATGGTATAGAGCAGTCTGTAATGGTATAGTGCAGTCTGTAATAATATAGCTCAGTCTGTAATGGTAAAGAGCAGTCTGTAATAATATATCTCAGTCTGTAATGGTATAGAGCAGTATGTAATGGTATAGAGCAATCTGTAATGTTATAGAGTAGTCTGTAATGCTATAGCGCAGTCTGTAATAGTATAGCGCAGTCTGTAATGGTATAGAGCAGTCTGTAATGGCATAGAGCAGTCTGTAATAATATATCTCAGTCTGTAATGGTATAGCGCAGTAAGTAATAATATATCTCAATCTGTAATAATATAGAGCAGTCTGTAATGGTATAGAGCAGTCTGTAATGGTCTAGAGCAGTCTGTAATGGTATAGAGCAGTCTGTAATGGTATAGAGGAGTCTGTAATGGTATAGAGCAGTCCGTATAAATATAGCTCATTCTGTAATAATATAGAGCGGTCTGTAATAGTATAGCCCAGTCTGTAATGGTATAGAGCAGTCTGTAATGGTATAGCGCAGTCTGTAATGATATAGAGCAGTCTGTAATGGTATAGAGCAGTCTGTAATGGTATACAGAAGTCTGTAATAATATATCTCAGTCTGTAATGGTATAGAGTAATCTGTAATGGGATACAGCAGTATGTAATGGTATAGTGTAGTCTGTAATGGTATAGAGCAGTCTGTAATAATATAGCTCAGTCTGTTATGGTATACCAGAGTCTGTAATGGTATAGCGCAGTCTGTAGTGGTATAGAGCAGTCTGTAATAATATATCTCAGTCTGTAATAATATAGATCAGTCTGTAATAATATAGATCAGTCTGCAATTGTATAGAGCAGTCTGTAATGGTATAGCGCAGTCTGTAATGTATAGAGCAGTCTGTAATGGTATAGAGCAGTCTGTAATAATATAGCTCAGTCTGTAATAATATTTCTCAGTCTGTAATAATATAGCTCAGTCTGTAATAATATAACACAGTCTGTAATGGTACAGAGCAGTCTGTAATGGTATAGAGCAGTCTGTAATGGTATAACGCAGTCTGTAATGGTATAACGCAGTCTGTAATGGTATAGCGCACTCTGTAATGTTTAGAGCAGTCTGTAATGGTATACAGCAGTCTGTAATAATATAGCTCAGTCTGTAATAATATTTCTCAGTCTGTAATAATATAGCTCAGTCTGTAATAATATAGCACAGTCATTAATGGTACAGAGCAGTCTGTAATGGTATAGAGCAGTCTGTAATCGTATAACGCAGTCTGTAATGGTATAACGCAGTCTGTAATGGTATAGCGCAGTCTGTAATGTTTAGAGCAGTCTGTAATGTTATACAGCAGTCTGTAATAATATAGCTCAGTCTGTAATAATATTTCTCAGTCTGTAATAATATAGCTCAGTCTGTAATAATATAGCACAGTCATTAATGGTACAGAGCAGTCTGTAATGGTATAGAGCAGTCTGTAATGGTATAGAGCAGTCTGTAATGGTAAAGAGCAGTCTGTAATGCTCTTTCTCAGTCTGTAATAATATAGCTCTGTCAGGATTTGGCCAGGGTTGTTCCAGTTGTTGGTCACTAGATGCCCCCATTGTGCTTTTTGTCCTTATGTTTTTCCCTTGTTCCCCATTATTATTTGCACCTGTGTCTTGTTTCCCCTGAGTGTATTTAAACCCTTAGTTTCCCTCTGTTCTGTGCTCTGTGTTTGTATGTTAGCACCCTGCCCTAGTGTTCTGTGTGCTCTTGTCGATTCCGGGTGACGTTCTTGTGGTATTCTGTTTTTTGTTTTTGTTTAGTTTTGGTGAGTTTCTTTTTAGGTCTTTTTGTGTTTTACCTACCACCTTTTGGGTTTGCCATTTTTTATTTTAGGATTTTTTCTTTATTAAATACACCGTCTTAAGTACTGCTGTGTCTGCCTCATCTTCTGGGTTCTGCTGTCTATTCGTGGCTCAGTTGGTTAAGTGACTGTTTCTCACTCCGGAGACCCAGGTTCGAAACCGGGTCCTGACAAGCTCAGTCTGTAATAATATAGCTCAGTCTGTAATTGTATAGCTCAGTTTGTATTGGTGTATATTGCACAGTCTGTAATGGTATAAAGCAGTCTGTAATTGTATAGCACAGTCTGTAATGCTGTATCTCAGTCTGTAATAATATAGCTCAGTCTGTAATGGTATAGCGCAGTCTGTAATGGTATAGAGCAGTCTGTAATGGTATAGAGCAGTCTGTAATGGTATAGCACAGTCTGCAATGGTATAGAGCAGTCTGTAGTGGTATAGAGCAGTCTGTAATAATATCGCTCAGTCTGTAGTAATATAGCTCAGTCTGTAATGGTATAGCTCAGTCTGTAATGGTATAGCTCAGTCTGTAATGGTATAGTGCAGTCTGTAATGGTATAGCCCAGTCTGTAATGGTATTGAGCAGTCTGTATTAATATAGCTCAGTCTGTAATAATATAGAGCAGTCTGTAATAATATATCTCTGTCTGTAATGGTATAGAGCAGTCTGTAATGGTATAGAGCAGTCTGTAATGGTATAGAGCAGTATGTAATGGTATAGGGCAGTCTGTAATGGTATAGCACAGCCTGTAATTGTATAGAGCAGTCTGTAATAATATAGAGCAGTCTGTAATAATATATCTCAGTTTGTAATGGTACAGAGTAGTCTGTAATGGTATAGAGCAGTCTGTAATGGTATAAAGCAGTCTGTAATACTATATCTCAGTCTGTAATGGTATAGAGCAATCTGTAATGGTATAGAGCAGTCTGTAATGGTATATCATAGTCTGTAATAATATAGAGCAGTCTGTAATAATATAGCTCAGTCTGTAATCATATAGCTCAGTCTGTAATGGTATAGCTCAGTATGTAATGGTATAGAGCAGTCTGTAATAATATATCTCAGTCTGTAATGGTATAGAACAGTCTGTAATGGTATAGAGCAGACTGTAATGGTATAGCTCAGTCTGTAATGGTATAGAGCAGTCTGTAATAATATAGCTCAGTCTGTAATGGTATAGAGCAGTCTGTATTAATATAGCTCAGTCTGTAATAATATAGAGCAGTCTGTAATAATATAGCTCAGTCTGTAATGGTATAGAGCAGTCTGTAAGAGTATAGAGCATTCGGTAATGGTATAGAGTAGTCTGTAATGGTATAGAGCAGTCTGTAATGGTATAGCTCAGTCTGTAATGGTATAGAGCAGTCTGTAAGAGTATAGAGCATTCGGTAATGGTATAGAGTAGTCTGTAATGGTATAGAGCAGTCTGTAATGGTATAAAGCAGTCTGTAATACTATATCTCAGTCTGTATTAATATAGCTCAGTCTGTAATGGTATAGAGCAGTCTGTATTAATATAGCTCAGTCTGTAATAATATAGAGCAGTCTGTAATAATATATCTCAGTCTGTAATGGTATAGTGCAGTCTGTAATGGTATAGAGCAGTCTGTAATAATATATCTCAGTCTGTAATGGTATAGAGCAGTCTGTAAGAGTATAGAGCATTCGGTAATGGTATAGAGTAGTCTGTAATGGTATAGAGCAGTCTGTAATGGTATAGCTCAGTCTGTAATGGTATAGAGCAGTCTGTAAGAGTATAGAGCATTCGGTAATGGTATAGAGTAGTCTGTAATGGTATAGAGCAGTCTGTAATGGTATAAAGCAGTCTGTAATACTATATCTCAGTCAGTAATGGTATAGAGCAATCTGTAATGGTATAGAGCAGTCTGTAATGGTATAGCATAGTCTGTAATGGTATAGAGCAGTCTGTAATAATATAGCTCAGTCTGTAATCATATAGCTCAGTCTGTAATGGTATAGCTCAGTCTGTAATGGTATAGAGCAGTCTGTAATGGTATAGAGCAGTCTGTAATGGTATAGAGCAGACTGTAATGGTATAGCTCAGTCTGTAATGGTATAGAGCAGTCTGTATTAATATAGCAAAGTCTGTAATAATATAGAGCAGTCTGTAATAATATATCTCAGTCTGTAATGGTATAGTGCAGTCTGTAATGGTATAGAGCAGTCTGTAATGGTATAGCGCAGTCTGTAATGGTATAGCACAGCCTATAATGGTATAGAGCAGTCTGTAATAATATAGCTCAGTATGTAATAATATAGATCAGTCTGTAATGGTATAGAGCAGTCTGTAATAATATATCTCAGTCTGTAATGGTATAGAGCAGTCTGTAATAGTATAGAGCATTCGGTAATGGTATATAGTAGTCTGTAATAATATAGCTCAGTCTGTAATGGTATAGAGCAGTCTGTAATAATATATCTCAGTCTGTAATGGTTTAGAGCAGTCTGTAATGGTATAAAGCAGTCTGTAATGATATAGAGCAGACTGTAATGGTATAGCCCAGTCTGTAATGGTATTGAGCAGTCTGTATTAATATAGCTCAGTCTGTAATAATATAGAGCAGTCTGTAATAATATATCTCTGTCTGTAATGGTATAGAGCAGTCTGTAATGGTATAGAGCAGTCTGTAATGGTATAGAGCAGTATGTAATGGTATAGGGCAGTCTGTAATGGTATAGCACAGCCTGTAATTGTATAGAGCAGTCTGTAATAATATAACTCAGTCTGTAATAATATAGAGCAGTCTGTAATAATATATCTCAGTCTGTAATGGTATAGAGTAGTCTGTAATGGTATAGAGCAGTCTGTAATGGTATAAAACAGTCTGTAATACTATATCTCAGTCTGTAATGGTATAGAGCAATCTCTAATGGTATAGAGCAGTCTGTAATGTTATAGCATAGTCTGTAATGGTTTAGAGCAGTCTGTAATAATATAGCTCAGTCTGTAATGGTATAGCTCAGTCTGTAATGGTATAGAGCAGTCTGTAATAATATATCTCAGTCTGTAATGGTATAGAACAGTCTGTAATGGTATAGAGCAGACTGTAATGTTATAGCTCAGTCTGTAATGGTATAGAGCAGTCTGTAATAATATAGCTCAGTCTGTAATGGTATAGAGCAGTCTGTAATAGTATAGAGCATTCGGTAATGGTATAGAGTAGTCTGTAATGGTATAGAGCAGTCCGTAATGGTATAAAGCAGTCTGTTATACTATATCTCAGTCTGTAATGGTATAGAGCAGTCTGTAATGGTATAGAGCAGTCTGTAATGGTATAGCGCAGTCTGCAATGGTATAGAGCAGTCTGTAATAATATAGCTCAGTCTGTAATGGCATAGAGCAGTCTGTAATGGCATAGAGCAGGCTGTAATGGTATAGAGCAGTCTGTAATGGTATAGAGTAGTCTGTAATGGTATAGAGCAGTCTGTAATGGTATAAAACAGTCTGTAATACTATATCTCAGTCTGTAATGGTATAGAGCAATCTGTAATGGTATAAAACAGTCTGTAATACTATATCTCAGTCTGTAATGGTATAGAGCAGTCTGTAATGGTATAGCGCAGTCTGTAATGATATAGAGCAGTCTGTAATGGTATAGAGCAGTCTGTAATGGTATACAGAAGTCTGTAATAATATATCTCAGTCTGTAATGGTATAGAGTAATCTGTAATGGGATACAGCAGTATGTAATGGTATAGTGTAGTCTGTAATGGTATAGAGCAGTCTGTAATAATATAGCTCAGTCTGTTATGGTATACCAGAGTCTGTAATGGTATAGCGCAGTCTGTAGTGGTATAGAGCAGTCTGTAATAATATATCTCAGTCTGTAATAATATAGATCAGTCTGTAATAATATAGATCAGTCTGCAATTGTATAGAGCAGTCTGTAATGGTATAGCGCAGTCTGTAATGTATAGAGCAGTCTGTAATGGTATAGAGCAGTCTGTAATAATATAGCTCAGTCTGTAATAATATTTCTCAGTCTGTAATAATATAGCTCAGTCTGTAATAATATAACACAGTCTGTAATGGTACAGAGCAGTCTGTAATGGTATAGAGCAGTCTGTAATGGTATAACGCAGTCTGTAATGGTATAACGCAGTCTGTAATGGTATAGCGCACTCTGTAATGTTTAGAGCAGTCTGTAATGGTATACAGCAGTCTGTAATAATATAGCTCAGTCTGTAATAATATTTCTCAGTCTGTAATAATATAGCTCAGTCTGTAATAATATAGCACAGTCATTAATGGTACAGAGCAGTCTGTAATGGTATAGAGCAGTCTGTAATGGTATAACGCAGTCTGTAATGGTATAACGCAGTCTGTAATGGTATAGCGCAGTCTGTAATGTTTAGAGCAGTCTGTAATGTTATACAGCAGTCTGTAATAATATAGCTCAGTCTGTAATAATATTTCTCAGTCTGTAATAATATAGCTCAGTCTGTAATAATATAGTCATTAATGGTACAGAGCAGTCTGTAATGGTATAGAGCAGTCTGTAATGGTATAGAGCAGTCTGTAATGGTATAGAGCAGTCTGTAATGGTAAAGAGCAGTCTGTAATGCTCTTTCTCAGTCTGTAATAATATAGCTCTGTCAGGATTTGGCCAGGGTTGTTCCAGTTGTTGGTCACTAGATGCCCCCATTGTGCTTTTTGTCCTTATGTTTTTCCCTTGTTCCCCATTATTATTTGCACCTGTGTCTTGTTTCCCCTGAGTGTATTTAAACCCTTAGTTTCCCTCTGTTCTGTGCTCTGTGTTTGTATGTTAGCACCCTGCCCTAGTGTTCTGTGTGCTCTTGTCGATTCCGGGTGACGTTCTTGTGGTATTCTGTTTTTTGTTTTTGTTTAGTTTTGGTGAGTTTCTTTTTAGGTCTTTTTGTGTTTTACCTACCACCTTTTGTTTGCCATTTTTTATTTTAGGATTTTTCTTTATTAAATACACCGTCTTAAGTACTGCTGTGTCTGCCTCATCTTCTGGGTTCTGCTGTCTATTCGTGGCTCAGTTGGTTAAGTGACTGTTTCTCACTCCGGAGACCCAGGTTCGAGGGTCCTGACAAGCTCAGTCTGTAATAATATAGCTCAGTCTGTAATTGTATAGCTCAGTTTGTATTGGTGTATATTGCACAGTCTGTAATGGTATAAAGTAATTGTAGTCTGTAATGCTGTATCTCAGTCTGTATAATGGTATAGAGCTCAGTCTGTAATGGTAATCTGTAATGGTATAGAGCAGTCTGTAGCAGTCTGTAATAATATATCAGTCTGTAGTCTGTAGTCTGGTATAGAGCAGTCTGTAATGGTATAGCTCAGTCTGTAATGGTATAGCTCAGTCTGTAATGGTATAGAGCAGTCTGTAATGGTATAGAGCAGTCTGTAATGGTATTGAGCAGTCTGTATTAATATAGCTCAGTCTGTAATAATATAGCTCAGTCTGTAATAATATAGCTCTGTCTGTAATGGTATAGAGCAGTCTGTAATGGTATAGCCCAGTCTGTAATGGTATAGAGCAGTCTGTAATGGTATAGCTCAGTCTGTAATGGTATAGAGCAGTCTGTAATAATATAGAGCAGTCTGTAATGGTATAGAGCAGTCTGTAATAATATAGAGCAGTTTGTAATGGTATAGAGTAGTCTGTAATGGTATAGAGCAGTCTGTAATGGTATAAAGCAGTCAGTCTGTAATGGTATAGAGCAGTCTGTAATGGTATAGCAGTCTGTAATAATATAGCTGTATAGAGCAGTCTGTAATAATATAGCTCAGTCTGTAATAATATAGAGTCAGTCTGTAATGGTATAGAGCAGTCTGTAATGGTATAGAGCAGTCAGTCTGTAATGGTATAGAGCAGTCTGTAATGGTAATAGATAGCAGTCTGTAATGGTATAGCACAGTCTGTAATGGTATAGAGCAGTCTGTAATAATATAGAGCAGTCTGTAATGGTATAGAACAGTCTGTAATGGTATAGAGCAGTCTGTAATGGTATATAGCTCAGTCTGTAATAATATAGAGCAGTCTGTAATAATATAGCTCAGTCTGTAATGGTATAGAGCAGTCTGTAATAATATAGCTCAGTCTGTAATGGTATAGAGCAGTCTGTAATGGTATAGAGCAGTCTGTAATGGTATAGAGCAGTCTGTAATGGTATAGAGCAGTCTGTAATGGTATAGAGCAGTCTGTAATGGTATAGAGCAGTCTGTAATGGTATAGCTCAGTCTGTAATGGTATAGAGCAGTCTGTAATGGTATAGAGCAGTCTGTAATAATATAGCTCAGTCTGTAATGGTATAGAGCAGTCTGTAATGGTATAGAGCAGTCTGTAATGGTATAGAGCAGTCTGTAATGTATATCTCAGTCTGTAATGGTATAGCTCAGTCTGTAATGGTATAGAGCAGTCTGTATTAATATAGCTCAGTCTGTAATAATATAGTCTGTAATAATATAGAGCAGTCTGTAATGGTATAGCTCAGTCTGTAATGGTATAGAGCAGTCTGTAATAATATAGCTCAGTCTGTAATGGTATAGAGCAGTCTGTAATGGTATAGAGCATTCTGTAATGGTATAGAGCAGTCTGTAATGGTATAGAGCAGTCTGTAATGGTATAGCTCAGTCTGTAATGGTATAGAGCAGTCTGTAATATAGAGCATTCTGTAATGGTATAGAGTAGTCTGTAATGGTATAGAGCAGTCTGTAATGGTATAGAAGCAGTCTGTAATAATATCTCAGTAATGGTAGTCTGTAATGGTATAGAGCAGTCTGTAATGGTATAGCATAGTCTGTAATGGTATAGAGCAGTCTGTAATAATATAGCTCAGTCTGTAATGGTATAGAGCAGTCTGTAATAATATAGCTCAGTCTGTAATGGTATAGAGCAGTCTGTAATGGTATAGAGCAGTCTGTAATGGTATAGCTCAGTCTGTAATGGTATAGAGCAGTCTGTATTAATATAGCAAAGTCTGTAATAATATAGAGCAGTCTGTAATAATATATCTCAGTCTGTAATGGTATAGAGCAGTCTGTAATGGTATAGAGCAGTCTGTAATGGTATAGCGCAGTCTGTAATGGTATAGCACAGCCTATAATGGTATAGAGCAGTCTGTAATAATATAGCTCAGTATGTAATAATATAGATCAGTCTGTAATGGTATAGAGCAGTCTGTAATAATATATCTCAGTCTGTAATGGTATAGAGCAGTCTGTAATAGTATAGAGCATGTAATGGTATATAGTAGTCTGTAATAATATAGCTCAGTCTGTAATGGTATAGAGCAGTCTGTAATAATATATCTCAGTCTGTAATGGTTTAGAGCAGTCTGTAATGGTATAAAGCAGTCTGTAATGATATAGAGCAGTCTGTAATGGTATAGCCCAGTCTGTAATGGTATTGAGCAGTCTGTATTAATATAGCTCAGTCTGTAATAATATAGAGCAGTCTGTAATAATATATCTCTGTCTGTAATGGTATAGAGCAGTCTGTAATGGTATAGAGCAGTCTGTAATGGTATAGAGCAGTATGTAATGGTATAGGGCAGTCTGTAATGGTATGTGTAATGGTATAGAGCAGTCTGTAATAATATAACTCAGTCTGTAATAATATAGAGCAGTCTGTAATAATATATCTCAGTCTGTAATGGTATAGAGTAGTCTGTAATGGTATAGAGCAGTCTGTAATGGTATAAAACAGTCTGTAATACTATATCTCAGTCTGTAATGGTATAGAGCAATCTCTAATGGTATAGAGCAGTCTGTAATGTTATAGCATAGTCTGTAATGGTTTAGAGCAGTCTGTAATAATATAGCTCAGTCTGTAATGGTATAGCTCAGTCTGTAATGGTATAGAGCAGTCTGTAATAATATATCTCAGTCTGTAATGGTATAGAACAGTCTGTAATGGTATAGAGCAGACTGTAATGTTATAGCTCAGTCTGTAATGGTATAGAGCAGTCTGTAATAATATAGCTCAGTCTGTAATGGTATAGAGCAGTCTGTAATAGTATAGAGCATTCGGTAATGGTATAGAGTAGTCTGTAATGGTATAGAGCAGTCCGTAATGGTATAAAGCAGTCTGTTATACTATATCTCAGTCTGTAATGGTATAGAGCAGTCTGTAATGGTATAGAGCAGTCTGTAATGGTATAGAGCAGTCTGTAATAATATAGCTCAGTCTGTAATGGCATAGAGCAGTCTGTAATGGCATAGAGCAGGCTGTAATGGTATAGAGCAGTCTGTAATGGTATAGAGTAGTCTGTAATGGTATAGAGCAGTCTGTAATGGTATAAAACAGTCTGTAATACTATATCTCAGTCTGTAATGGTATAGAGCAATCTGTAATGGTATAAAACAGTCTGTAATACTATATCTCAGTCTGTAATGGTATAGAGCAGTCTGTAATGTTATAGCATAGTCTGTAATGGTTTAGAGCAGTCTGTAATAATATAGCTCAGTCTGTAATGGTATAGCTCAGTCTGTAATGGTATAGAGCAGTCTGTAATAATATATCTCAGTCTGTAATGGTATAGAACAGTCTGTAATGGTATAGAGCAGACTGTAATGGTATAGCGCAGTCTGCAATGGTATAGAGCAGTCTGTAATAATATAGCTCAGTCTGTAATGGTATAGAGCAGTCTGTAATAGTATAGAGCATTCGGTAATGGTATAGAGTAGTCTGTAATGGTATAGAGCAGTCCGTAATGGTATAAAGCAGTCTGTTATACTATATCTCAGTCTGTAATGGTATAGAGCAGTCTGTAATGGTATAGAGCAGTCTGTAATGGTATAGCGCAGTCTGCAATGGTATAGAGCAGTCTGTAATAATATAGCTCAGTCTGTAATGGTATAGAGCAGTCTGTAATAGTATAGAGCATTCGGTAATGGTATAGAGTAGTCTGTAATGGTATAGAGCAGTCCGTAATGGTATAAAGCAGTCTGTTATACTATATCTCAGTCTGTAATGGTATAGAGCAGTCTGTAATGGCATAGAGCAGTCTGTAATGGCATAGAGCAGGCTGTAATGGTATAGAGCAGACTGTAATGGTATAGCCCAGTCTGTAATGGCATAGAGCAGTCTGTAATAGTATAGAGCATTCGGTAATGGTATAGAGTAGTCTGTAATGGTATAGAGCAGTCTGTAATGGTATAAAGCAGTCTGTAATACTATATCTCAGTCTGTAATGGTATAGAGCAATCTGTAATGGTATAGAGCAGTCTGTAATAATATAGCTAAGTCTGTAATTGTATAGAGCAGTCTGTAATGGTATAGAGCAGTCTGTAATGGTATAGCGCAGTCTGCAATGGTATAGAGCAGTCTGTAATAATATAGCTCAGTCTGTAACGGCATAGAGCAGTCTGTAATGGTATAGCGCAGTCTGCAATGGTATAGAGCAGTCTGTAATAATATAGCTCAGTCTGTAATGGCATAGAGCAGTCTGTAATGGTATAGAGCAGGCTGTAATGGTATAGAGCAGACTGTAATGGTATAGCCCAGTCTGTAATGGTATAAAAAGTCTGTATTAATATAGCTCAGTCTATAATAATATAGAGCAGTCTGTAATAATATATCTCTGTCTGTAATGGTATAGCACAGCCTGTAATTGTATAGAGCAGTCTGTAATAATATAGCTCAGTCTGTAATAATATAGAGCAGTCTGTAATAATATATCTCAGTCTGTAATGGTATAGAGTAGTCTGTAATGGTATAGAGCAGTCTGTAATGGTATAAAGCAGTCTGTAATACTATATCTCAGTCTGTAATGGTATAGAGCAGTCTGTAATGGTATAGCATAGTCTGTAATGGTTTAGAGCAGTTTGTAATAATATAGCTAAGTCTGTAATCATATAGCTCAGTCTGTAATGGTATAGCTCAGTCTGTAATGGTATAGAGCAGTCTGTAATAATATATCTCAGTCTGTAATGGTATAGAACAGTCTGTAATGGTATAGAGCAGACTGTAATGGTATAGCTCAGTCTGTAATGGTATAGAGCAGTCTGTAATAATATAGCTCAGTCTGTAATGGTATAGAGCAGTCTGTATTAATATAGCTCAGTCTGTAATAATATAGAGCAGTCTGTAATAATATATCTCAGTCTGTAATGGTATAGTGCAGTCTGTAATGGTATAGAGCAGTCTGTAATGGTATAGCGCAGTCTGTAATGGTATAGCACAGCCTGTAATGGTATAGAGCAGTGTGTAATAATATAGCTCAGTATGTAATAATATAGATCAGTCTGTAATGGTATAGAGCAGTCTGTAATAATATATCTCAGTCTGTAATGGTATAGAACAGTCTGTAATGGTATAGAGCAGACTGTAATGGTATAGCTCAGTCTGTAATGGTATAGAGCAGTCTGTAATAGTATAGAGCATTCGGTAATGGTATAGAGTAGTCTGTAATGGTATAGAGCAGTCTGTAATGGTATAAAGCAGTCTGTAATACTATATCTCAGTCTGTAATGGTATAGAGCAATCTGTAATGGTATAGAATAGTCTGTAATAATATAGCTCAGTCTGTAATCATATAGCTCAGTCTGTAATGGTATAGCTCAGTCTGTAATGGTATAGAGCAGTCTGTAATGGTATTGAGCAGTCTGTATTAATATAGCTCAGTCTGTAATAATATAGAGCAGTCTGTAATAATATATCTCTGTCTGTAATGGTATAGAGCAGTATGTAATGGTATAGGGCAGTCTGTAATGGTATAGCACAGCCTGTAATTGTATAGAGCAGTCTGTAATAATATAACTCAGTCTGTAATAATATAGAGCAGTCTGTAATAATATATCTCAGTCTGTAATGGTGTAGAGTAGTCTGTAATGGTATAGAGCAGTCTGTAATGGTATAAAGCAGTCTGTAATACTATATCTCAGTCTGTAATGGTATAGAGCAATCTGTAATGGTATAGAGCAGTCTGTAATGGTATAGCATAGTCTGTAATGGTTTAGAGCAGTCTGTAATAATATAGCTCAGTCTGTAATCATATAGCTCAGTCTGTAATTGTATAGCTCAGTCTGTAATGGTATAGAGCAGTCTGTAATAATATATCTCAGTCTGTAATGGTATAGAACAGTCTGTAATGGTATAGAGCAGACTGTAATGGTATAGCTCGGTCTGTAATGGTATAGAGCAGTCTGTAATAATATAGCTCAGTCTGTAATGGTATAGAGCAGTCTGTACTAGTATAGAGCATTCGGTAATGGTATAGAGTAGTCTGTAGTGGTATAGAGCAGTCTGTAATGGTATAAAGCAGTCTGTAATACTATATCTCAGTCTGTAATGGTATAGAGCAGTCTGTAATAATATAGCTTTGTCTGTAATCATATAGCTCAGTCTGTAATGGTATAGCTCAGTCTGTAATGGTATAGAGCAGTCTGTAATGGTATAGACCAGTCTGTAATGGTATAGAGCAGACAGTAATGGTATAGCTCAGTCTGTAATGGTATAGAGCAGTCTGTATTAATATAGCTCAGTCTGTAATAATATAGAGCAGTCTGTAATAATATATCTCAGTCTGTAATGGTATAGTGCAGTCTGTAATGGTATAGAGCAGTCTGTAATGGTATAGCGCAGTCTGTAATGGTTTAGAGCAGTCTGTTATAATATAGCTCAGTATGTAATAATATAGATCAGTCTGTAATGGTATAGAGCAGTCTGTAATAATATATCTCAGTCTGTAATGGTATAGAGCAGTCTGTAATAGTATAGAGCATTTGGTAATGGTATATAGTAGTCTGTAATGGTATAGCACAGTCTGTAATGGTATAGAGCAGTCTGTAATAATATAGCTCAGTCTGTAATGGTATAGAGCAGTCTGTAATTGTATAGCGCAGTCTGCAATGGTATAGAGCCGTCTGTAATGGTATAGAGCAGTCTGTAATGGTATAAAGCAGTCTGTAATACTATATCTCAGTCTTTAATTGTATAGAGTAATCTGTAATGGTATAGAGCAGTCTGTAATGGTATAGCGTAGTCTGTAATGGTATAGAGCAGTCTGTAATAATATAGCTCAGTCTGTAATGGTATAACAGAGTCTGTAATGGTATAGCGCAGTCTGTAGTGGTATTGAGCAGTCTGTAATAATATATCTCAGTCTGTAATAATATATCTCCGTCTGTAATAATATAGATCAGTCTGTAATAATATAGATCAGTCTGTAATGGTATAGAGCAGTCTGTAATGGTATAGTGCAGTCTGTAATGGTCTAGCTCAGTCTGTAATAATATAGATCAGTCTGTAATGGTAGAGAGCAGTCTGTAGTGGTATAAAGCAGTCTGTAATGGTATAGCGCAGTCTGCAATGGTATAGCTCAGTCTGTAATAATATAGATCAGTCTGTAATTATGTAGAGCAGTCTGTAATGGTATAGAGCAGTCTGTAATGGTATAGCGTAGTCTGTAATGGTATAGAGCAGTCTGTAATAATATACCTCAGTCTGTAATGGTATACCAGAGTCTGTAATGGTATAGCGCAGTCTGTAGTGGTATTGAGCAGTCTGTAATAATATAGCTCAGTCTGTAATGGTATAGAGCAGTCTGTAATAATATATCTCAGTCTGTAATGGTATAGAGCAGTCTGTAATAGTATAGAGCATTCGGTAATGGTATATATTAGTCTGTAATGGTATAGCACAGTCTGTAATTGTATAGAGCAGTCTGTAATAATATAGCTCAGTCTGTAATGGTATAGAGCAGTCTGTAATGGTATAAAGCAGTCTGTAACACTATATCTCAGTCTTTAATTTTATAGAGTAATCTGTAATGGTATAGAGCAGTCTGTAATGGTATAGCGTAGTCTGTAATGGTATAGAGCAGTCTGTAATAATATCGCTCAGTCTGTAATGGTATACCAGAGTCTGTAATGGTATAGCGCAGTCTGTAGTGGTATTGAGCAGTCTGTAATAATATAGCTCAGTCTGTAATGCTGTATCTCAGTCTGTAATAATATATCTCAGTCTTTAATAATATAGCTCAGTCTGTAATAATATATCTCAGTCTGTAATAATATAGATCAGTCTGTAATGGTATAGAGCAGTCTGTAATGGTATAGTGCAGTCTGTAATGGTCTAGCTCAGTCTGTAATAATATAGATCAGTCTGTAATGGTATAGAGCAGTCTGTAATGGTATAGAGAAGTCTGTAATGCTATAGCGCAGTCTGTAATGGTATAGAGCAGTCTGTAATAATATAGCTCAGTCTGTAAAAATATAGGTCATTCTGTAATAATATAGCTCAGTCTGTAATATTATAGCTCAGTCTATAATGGTATAGACGATTTTGTAATGGTATAGATCAGTCTGTAATAATATAGCTCAGTCTGTAATGGTAGAGAGCAGTCTGTAATAATATAGCTGAGTCTGTAATGGTGTCGAGCAGTCTGTAATAATATAGCTCAGTCTGTAATGGTATAGAGCAGTCTGTAATGGTATAGAGCAGTCTGTAATAATATTGCTCAGTCTGTAACAATATAGCTCATTCTGTAATAATATATCTCAGTCTGTAATGGTAGAGAGCAGTCTGTAATAATATAGCTCAGTCTAAAATGGTGTCGAGCAGTCTGTAATAATATAGCTCAGTCTGTAATGGTGTCGAGCAGTCTGTAATAATATAGCTCAGTCTGTAATGGTATAGAGCAGTCTGTAATAGTATAGAGCATTCGGTAATGGTATATAGTAGTCTGTAATGGTATAGCACAGTCTGTAATGGTATAGAGCAGTCTGTAATAATATAGCTCAGTCTGTAATGGTATAGAGCAGTCTGTAATTGTATAGCGCAGTCTGTAATGGTATAGAGCAGTCTGAAATGGTATAGAGAAGTCTGTAATGGTATAAAGCAGTCTGTAATACTATATCTCAGTCTTTAATGGTATAGAGTAATCTGTAATGGTATAGAGCAGTCTGTAATGGTATAGCTTAGTCTGTAATGGTATAGAGCAGTCTGTAATAATATACCTCAGTCTGTAATGGTATACCAGAGTCTGTAATGGTATAGCGCAGTCTGTAGTGGTATTGAGCAGTCTGTAATAATATAGCTCAGTCTGTAATGGTATAGAGCAGTCTGTAATAATATACCTCAGTCTGTAATGGTATAGTGCAGTCTGTAATGGTATAGAGCAGTCTGTAATGGTATAGCGCAGTCTGTAATGGTATAGCACAGCCTGTAATGGTATAGAGCAGTCTGTAATAATATATCTCAGTCTGTAATGGTATAGAGCAGTCTGTAATAGTATAGAGCATTCGGTAATGGTATATATTAGTCTGTAATGGTATAGCACAGTCTGTAATTGTATAGAGCAGTCTGTAATAATATAGCTCAGTCTGTAATGGTATAGAGCAGTCTGTAATGGTATAAAGCAGTCTGTAACACTATATCTCAGTCTTTAATGGTATAGAGTAATCTGTAATGGTATAGAGCAGTCTGTAATGGTATAGCGTAGTCTGTAATGGTATAGAGCAGTCTGTAATAATATCGCTCAGTCTGTAATGGTATACCAGAGTCTGTAATGGTATAGCGCAGTCTGTAGTGGTATTGAGCAGTCTGTAATAATATAGCTCAGTCTGTAATGCTGTATCTCAGTCTGTAATAATATATCTCAGTCTTTAATAATATAGCTCAGTCTGTAATAATATATCTCAGTCTGTAATAATATAGATCAGTCTGTAATGGTATAGAGCAGTCTGTAATGGTATAGTGCAGTCTGTAATGGTCTAGCTCAGTCTGTAATAATATAGATCAGTCTGTAATGGTATAGAGCAGTCTGTAATGGTATAGAGAAGTCTGTAATGCTATAGCGCAGTCTGTAATGGTATAGAGCAGTCTGTAATAATATAGCTCAGTCTGTAAAAATATAGCTCATTCTGTAATAATATAGCTCAGTCTGTAATATTATAGCTCAGTCTATAATGGTATAGACGATTTTGTAATGGTATAGATCAGTCTGTAATAATATAGCTCAGTCTGTAATGGTAGAGAGCAGTCTGTAATAATATAGCTGAGTCTGTAATGGTGTCGAGCAGTCTGTAATAATATAGCTCAGTCTGTAATGGTATAGAGCAGTCTGTAATGGTATAGAGCAGTCTTTGATGGTATAGAGCAGACTGTAATGGTATAGCTCAGTCTGTAATGGTATAGAGCAGTCTGTAATAATATATCTCAGTCTGTAATAATATAGAGCAGTCTGTAATTATATAGCTCAGTCTGCAATGGTATAGAGCAGTCTGTAATGGTATAGAGCAGTCTGTAATGGTATAGAGCAGAATGTAATAATATAGCTCAGTCTGTAATCATATAGCTCAGTCTGTAATGGTATAGCTCAGTCTGTAATGGTATAGAGCAGTCTGTAATAATATTTCTCAGTCTGTAATGGTATAGAAGAGTCTGTAATGGTATAGAGCAGACTGTAATGGTATAGCTCAGTCTGTAATGGTATAGAGCAGTCTGTAATAATATATCTCAGTCTGTAATGGTATAGAGCAGTCTGTAATAGTATAGAGCATTCGGTAATGGTATAAAGCAGTCTGTAATACTATATCTCAGTCTGTAATGGTATAGAGCAATCTGTAATGGTATAGAGCAGTCTGTAATGGTATAGCATAGTCTGTAATGGTATAGAGCAGTCGGTAATAATATAGCTCAGTCTGTAATCATATAGCTCAGTCTGTAATGGTATGGCTCAGTCTGTAATGGTATAGAGCAGTCTGTAATGGTATAGCATAGTCTGTAATGGTATAGAGCAGTCGGTAATAATATAGCTCAGTCTGTAATCATATAGCTCAGTCTGTAATGGTATGGCTCAGTCTGTAATGGTATAGAGCAGTCTGTAATGGTATAGAGCAGTCTGTAATGGTATAGAGCAGACTGTAATGGTATAGCTCAGTCTGTAATGGTATAGAGCAGTTTGTATTAATATAGCTCAGTGTGTAATAATTTAGAGCAGTCTGTAATAATATACCTCAGTCTGTAATGGTATATTGCAGTCTGTAATGGTATAGAGCAGTCTGTAATGGTATAGCGCAGTCTGTAATGGTATAGCACAGCCTGTAATGGTATAGAGCAGTCTGTAATAATATAGCTCAGTATGTAATAATATAGATCAGTCTGTAATGGTATAGAGCAGTCTGTAATAATATATCTCAGTCTGTAATGGTATAGAGCAGTCTGTAATAGTATAGAGCATTCGGTAATGGTATATATTAGTCTGTAATGGTATAGCACAGTCTGTAATTGTATAGAGCAGTCTGTAATAATATAGCTCAGTCTGTAATGGTATAGAGCAGTCTGTAATGGTATAAAGCAGTCTGTAACACTATATCTCAGTCTTTAATGGTATAGAGTAATCTGTAATGGTATAGAGCAGTCTGTAATGGTATAGCGTAGTCTGTAATGGTATAGAGCAGTCTGTAATAATATCACTCAGTCTGTAATGGTATACCAGAGTCTGTAATGGTATAGCGTAGTCTGTAATGGTATTGAGCAGTCTGTAATAATATAGCTCAGTCTGTAATGCTGTATCTCAGTCTGTAATAATATATCTCAGGCTGTAATAATATAGCTCAGTCTGTAATAATATATCTCAGTCTGTAATAATATAGATCAGTCTGTAATGGTATAGAGCAGTCTGTAATGGTATAGTGCAGTCTGTAATGGTCTAGCTCAGTCTGTAATAATATAGATCAGTCTGTAATGGTATAGAGCAGTCTGTAATGGTATAGAGAAGTCTGTAATAATATAGCTCAGTCTGTAATGGTAGAGAGCAGTCTGTAGTGGTATAAAGCAGTCTGTAATGGTATAGCGCAGTCTGTAATGGTATAGCTCAGTCTGTAATAATATAGATCAGTCTGTAATTATGTAGAGCAGTCTGTAATGGTATAGAGCAGTCTGTAATGGTATAGCGTAGTCTGTAATGGTATAGTGCAGTCTGTAATAATATAGCTCAGTCTGTAATGGTATACCGGAGTCTGTAATGGTATAGCGCAGTCTGTAATGGTATAGAGCAGTCTGTAATGCTATAGCGCAGTCTGTAATGGTATAGAGCAGTCTGTAATAATATAGCTCAGTCTGTAAAAATATAGCTCATTCTGTAATAATATAGCTCAGTCTGTAATATTATAGCTCAGTCTATAATGGTATAGACAATTTTGTAATGGTATAGATCAGTCTGTAATAATATAGCTCAGTCTGTAATGGTAGAGAGCAGTCTGTAATAATATAGCTCAGTCTGTAATGGTGTCGAGCAGTCTGTAATAATATAGCTCAGTCTGTAATGGTATTGAGCAGTCTGTAATGGTATAGAGCAGTCTGTGATGGTATAGAGCAGACTGTAATGGTATAGCTCAGTCTGTAATGGTATAGAGCAGTCTGTAATAATATAGCTCAGTCTGTTATAATATAGAGCAGTCTGTAATAATATAGCTCAGTCTGCAATGGTATAGAGCAGTCTGTAATGGTATAGAGCAGTCTGTAATGGTATTGCTCAGTCTGTAATGGTATATAGCAGTCTCTAATAATATAGCTCAGTCTGTAATAATATAGCGCAGTCTGTAATAATATATCTCAGTCTGTAAAAGTATAGAGCAGTCTGTAATAATATAGCTCAGTCTGTTATAATATAGAGCAGTCTTTAATAATATAGCTCAGTCTGCAATGGTATAGAGCAGTCTGTAATGGTATAGAGCAGTCTGTAATGGTATAGAGCAGACTGTAATGGTATTGCTCAGTCTGTAATGGTATATAGCAGTCTCTAATAATATAGCTCAGTCTGTAATAATATAGCGCAGTCTGTAATAATATATCTCAGTCTGTAAAAGTATAGAGCAGTCTGTAATGGTATAGCGCAGTCTCTCATAATATAGTTCAGTCTGTAATAATATAGATTAGTCTGTAATAATATAGATCAGTCTGTAATTGTATAGAGCAGTCTGTAATAATATATCTCAGTCTGTAATGTTATAGAGCAGTCTGTAATAATATAACTCAGTATGTAATGGTATAGAGCAGTCTGTAATGGTTTATATAGCGTAGTCTGTAATGGTGTATATAGTGCAGTCTGTAATGGTATATAGCTCAGTCTGTAATTGTATATAGCTCAGTCTGTAATGGTATAGCTCAGTCTGTAATGGTATATAGCTCAGTCTGTAATGGTATAGCTGAGTCAGTAATGGTATAGCTCAGTCTGTAATTGTATATAGCTCAGTCTGTAATTGTATATAGCTCAGTCTGTAATGGTATATCTCAGTCTGTAATGGTATATAGCTCAGTCTGTAATGGTATAGCTGAGTCAGTAATGGTATAGCTCAGTCTGTAATGGTATAGCTCAGTCTGTAATTGTATATAGCTCAGTTTGTAATGGTATATAGCTCAGTCTGTAATGGTATATAGTGCAGTCTGTAATGGTATATAGCGCAGTCTGTAATGGTGTAATGGTATAACTCAGTCTGTGAAACTGTGATGATGTTGGTACTACTGACTCAGTCGTGTAGTGTCGTGTCTTTACTATCATTAACTGAAGACTGACAGTTTTTATCAAAGAATTTCTGAAATGAGTTACTATGCGATCAACTGATTAATCACGGAACTAATTAACTATGAAATCGGTGCACCATGGAAAAATATTCAGATTAAAGTTATCATTTCCTAAAATAACTTTTCAGATATTTTATTTGATCAATTATTCTTCGAATTAATGAATTATTTACTTTAACTCACGTTAGTCTCATTCCAAACGTTGTAAATTGTTGGTTAACTGCACGAACCCAATCTGCACTATGAGTCATCCATACATCAATTTTCTTAAATCATTTATTTATTACTAACTAAGTAATTCACAGAAATGCATAAACAAACAGTAAATATGGTTACATGAATGTGCCTCTGTAGCTACCTGGTATCCTATCTCCTGTCAGTCAGTAGGTGACTGGTATCCTGACTCCTGTATGTAGGTAGCTAACTGGTATCCTGTATGTCAGCAGCTGACTAGTATCCTGCCTCCTGCCTGTCAGTAGCTACCTGGTATCCTGCGTCCTGACTGTCAGTAGCTACCTGGTATCCTGAGTCCTGTCTGTCAGTAGCTACCTGGTATCCTATCTCCTGTCAGTCAGTAGCTACCTGGTATCCTGCGTCCTGTCTGTCAGTAGCTACCTGGTATCCTGCATCCTGACTGTCAGTAGCTACCTGGTATCCTGCGTCCTGTCTGCTGCCTGCAGCTCCACCAGGAGGGCTCTATCCTCCACCAGGAGGGCTCCATCCTCTACAGGGGAGAGCAGCAGGAATCAGCTTGACAGGTAGGAGTGAACTGGTATTTAATGGTTTATGGAACCCATTACAGCTCTGCACTCTTCCCCTCTCTCTGTGTCTATTCTATCCATCCTTCTCTCTCTTTCTGTGTTAGTCTAAGAAACCTTTCATGGATTTGAATGGGTCAACGTCCAAACTGCATTGTGTTAGCCCGAGCAAGCATGTGAGAAAATATCAGCATAAACCGTTTGTAGGGCTGGGAATTGCCAGGGACCTCACGATGCCTTATTATCACAATACTTAGGTGCCGATACGATATGTATTGCAATTCTCATGATTCTATATGTAATGTGATTCGATAATGTGATTTTTATTGCGTTTCGATGTTCCAAACATATTGCCCACCATATGTCTACTAATGAGTTTTGATGAGCCATAGAAATAAAAATGCTGAAAACAAATTGGGTCCCTATTTAAAAAGAAGATGGAGAACAAGATATGAAAGAAAATACTGGTGTTTTGGTGCAGGTACAGCCAACTAGCTCCAAATAATATTGTGATATTGTCAAAATGATACGATATACTGTCGAAAAAAATATCCCAATATGTAACTTTATCGATTCCCCTCCCCCCGTCACTAACACTTTAGTATAAATGATCAATCCAAGATCCTAGATAGGATCACATTTCACTAAAAAATGTTTCTTATGAAACACAATGTCATGTGTAGATGCCTAGAACTATTGTTTACTTCCTGCCCCACCTTGTAAAAACACTTTAACTCATGATCAACATACAGGAATCAATAGGTGGATTGAGCAGGAATGATAGCCAAGCTAATTGGATTTCCTGGCTCCAATACAAGCCAATTAACCTTACGATGAAACAATTAAAAGTGAATGGAGTGGTTCGATAGGACAACACTGAGCCCTCAGAACAAGCTCCTCATGGAATAGTTTATCTCCATAGGAATGATTAGAGAAGGGATTCATAGCACTTTAACAACCTTACATATAGGCCTATTAAGTAGTGTGGACCCTTTGCTATTACATGTTTTAATGAGGATTCATTCCTGTCATTCCGCCCCTGAAGTTGCACAAGGTTAACATTACATTATTGTGCATGTTAATGATGGCTCTCCATTCAAGTGGGGCTCTCAGGATGCTACTGTGAGGGGTGTGTGTTGTGGGCGAGGGGCGAGGAGGACAGAGAGCAGAGCATGTTTTAAACATCCGCCCCCTGGGACCAACCACAGAGCTAGCTAGGGATAAAAAACATGATTATGAAGACAAATTATATTAGGGGTCGTAATTTCCCGCCCACCATGATCATTAAAAGAGCACAGAGCAACAATAGATCAGTACTAATTGGTAGAGGAATATCACCATGACAACACATTACAGGCATCAATCACTGTCTTTGAGAAGTACTTGAGTTGACCTCATTAGTCCTGTGTTATTGTTTTGTGTTTGCATGAGTGCACTGCTGTTTTATTTGACTGAAATCCGAGTTATTTAGCTGTGAACAACACATGGCATAATGGTTGACCTATATTAGATTGTTTTATCTTCTGATTTCCTATTCTAAACACGGGGATATTGCATTTCTTCACTGCAGGAAATTGTATAAGGAAATAATTATAACCTGAATAACCTTGTTCAGCTTTATACAATGAACACTGACCATTGTTTTGGATAATGACAGGGCTTTGACATGTTTCTATTGTCCATCAGTTAGGGAGGTGAGAGAACCTCAGAGCACCATTGTTCCAGTCTAAACTCTACCCACCCAGGAAACCTCATAGCACCTCACTGTTCCACTCTACCCACTCAATAGTCAGTGGGGGGAGGGGAGCTTACCCTCCCCATGACCATTGGAGCAGGCTAGCCTACACACATAGAAAAAAGGGTTCCATTTACATTTACATTACATTTAAGTCATTTGGCAGACGCTCTTATCCAGAGCGACTTACAAATTGGTGAATTCACCTTATGACATCCAGTGGAACAGCCACTTTACAATAGTGCATCTAAATCATTTAAGGGGGGTGAGAAGGATTACTTTATCCTATCCTAGGTATTCCTTAAAGAGGTGGGTTTTCAGGTGTCTCCGGAAGGTGGTGATTGACTCCGCTGTCCTGGCGTCGTGAGGGAGTTTGTTCCACCATTGGGGGGCCAGAGCAGCGAACAGTTTTGACTGGGCTGAGCGGGAACTGTACTTCCTCAGTGGTAGGGAGGCGAGCAGGCCAGAGGTGGATGAACGCAGTGCCCTTGTTTGGGTGTAGGGCCTGATCAGAGCCTGGAGGTACTGCGGTGCCGTTCCCCTCACAGCTCCGTAGGCAAGCACCATGGTCTTGTAGCGGATGCGAGCTTCAACTGGAAGCCAGTGGGGAGAGCGGAAGAGCGGGGTGATGTGAGAGAACTTGGGAAGGTTGAACACCAGACGGGCTGCGGCGTTCTGGATGAGTTGTAGGGGTTTAATGGCACAGGCAGGGAGCCCAGCCAACAGCGAGTTGCAGTAATCCAGACGGGAGATGACAAGTGCCTGGATTAGGACCTGCGCCGCTTCCTGTGTGAGGCAGGGTCGTACTCTGCGGATGTTGTAGAGCATGAACCTACAGGAACGGGCCACCGCCTTGATGTTAGTTGAGAACGACAGTGTGTTGTCCAGGATCACGCCAAGGTTCTTAGCGCTCTGGGAGGAGGACACAATGGAGTTGTCAACCGTGATGGCGAGATCATGGAACGGGCAGTCCTTCCCCGGGAGGAAGAGCAGCTCCGTCTTGCCGAGGTTCAGCTTGAGGTGGTGATCCGTCATCCACACTGATATGTCTGCCAGACATGCAGAGATGCGATTCGCCACCTGGTCATCAGAAGGGGGAAAGGAGAAGATTAATTGTGTGTCGTCTGCATAGCAATGATAGGAGAGACCATGTGAGGTTATGAGGTTCCAAAAGGGTTCTTCGGCTGACATCATAGGAGAACCCTTTTTGGTTCCAGATAGAATCCGTTTTGTTCCAGGTATAACTATTTTGGGTTCCATCTAGAACCCTCTGTGGACAGGGTTCTACATGAAACTCAAAAGGGTTCTTCAACAGGTTCTCCTATGGGGACAGCCAAAGAACCGTTATTGGTTCTAGATTGCACCTTTTTTTCTAAGAGTGTAGAGTGAGAGAGGTGAATGGCCTTGGACCTGCCTCCTTCCTCGACTCTCCTCCTCAACACACATAATGATCAGGTACATCTCACCTGCATTGTTCCACAGTGAAGTATGGAAAGTCAATAGCAAGTAGCAACACAATGTGCTGACACTTCGGACCTCAGTTATAAAAACTGCAGCCAGCAGCGGAAAATTCAATACAGGGTGATTCAAGTATAGGCCCCTACTGATGGCATTGCCACACAGGTTCAGAGGTCAGAGGAGAAGACAGAGTTGCAGGACAGAGTGATTCAAACTAGATGGCCAGTGAAACCAAAATGGATCAGATTATTGACATACTGTAAATTACCACAGGACTGTGATTTGTGGAGGTGGATTTCAGAAAATGTTCTCCATTCAGCCGAGGGGGAGAAATACATGTACTTTTAATAATCTCAAACTTGTTACTTAATAATTGTTGTAAAGTAAATTAATGTTATGGAACTAATTAACTAGTGGAAGACCAGTTAAGGCATTGTGAGCATTAATATTATCTTGAAATGCCTGTGTGTTGTTGTGTCTTTGGCTATGCCAGATTAAGTGATATGACATGCTATTCTATAAAATCCTTTCTCCGTCATTATTATTACCTGATTGAGCTAATCATGTAAATGTAATTAAAGAGAGTCGGGGCACCACAAAATAATATTTATAGAGCTGTTATCTTCCAAATAAACTCTTAAAGACCTACTTATATTTTACATCAATAGCAGTCAATATTAATCGTCACCTTAATTCAGTCTCATCTGAAAGTTGTAAATTCTTGGTTATCTTCACGAACCCTGGCAAACAAGTTGAATCAGCAATACAAAATTGGGTTTAATTATTTATTTACTAAATACCTAACTAATCACACAGAATTATACATACACATTATTAATCATAACTTGATCACAAATTACGTCATATAGGAAAACGTCCCTAGCGGGCGGAACAGATATGACAGCTTGTTACACAAAAGAAAAGTGCTGGGTTTGAGTGAAAGAGCGGGAAGACTGAGGAACAAAGGGCGAAGCTGTGCTATCGTAAATACAGTATCTTTCTAAATACAATATCATTCTAAATTACCTCCCATTTGGAAAAGGAAAATGCAATAAATATTTACTCTGAGCTGCGCTTCGGTAGGTTGGTTGTAGATGGAAGGCCGTGTTGCCCAACCGAGTCCTTTGAAGAATGTCTCTGGTAGTAAATTCGATAAGTTGCAGTAACGTCATTGTGTGGTAGACAGGATACTCTGCCTGTTCTTTCCTAGCCTACGTTTGCAGCTGCTGTTGCTAACTCAACTGTTAGGAGGTATCACTTCTGTAGTGAATAAGAGTTCAAAGTTCATACCATTCGCAACCAAAGCTCACGCTGAGGTTGGCTTCATAGTAGTTATTATTTGAACCATTCTGACAGCGGATCTTCGTCCTCACATCCTCGGAACAGGAGGGTACATTTTCGTCAAGGCTTTATATAGTGTAGCGAGAAGGGTGTGTCTGAAAAGTTTTATAACCCATGTCTCTTCACAGGAGCGGGCCATTGATTGAGTCCTAACCTTATGAAAACTCAAATCTCTCATTTGGAAGCTAAAATTACATTTCATCTCTTCACCAATCATTTTATATTCAAACATTTAAATTGAACAACAATTCCATGTGACTCCGATAACTACAATGTGCAGACTTTCCACTGTAGAGTTTGTCATCCTGTCATTGATGAGAATGTCTCAGATGACAACCGAACTGACATCATATTCATTAAGTACCACCGCATATGTTCAATTGGTCGGATTACCAGAATATAGTTCATTTCCCCCCACCTTCTGATGTTCCCAGAATCTCTATGTTAACCAAGGGGTTTTCAAATGTCACATCAGTAGGGTAGAGAGTGGAAAAAGGGGGGAAGAGATAAACCTACCCCGTGCCAACGTCATGACAGTGTGTCTCTGTGTGTGGACTTGCTCAGAGAGCAAACAGATGAAGGAGAAGAGAGCAATGAGAGTAGAAGCTTCCATTACAACAGGTGACAGAATGCCCTCGAGATTCTCAGCATGACCTGTCTATTAACCACCTGACAGAGATTGACAGAGCTCAACACTGACACTGCACTGCCTACTCTCTTTGCATTCTTAGAAAAAAGGTGCTTTCTAGAACCTAAAAGGGTTCTTTGGATGTTCCCATAGAAGAACCCTTTAAAGAACCCTTTTTGTTCCAGGTACAACCCTTTTGAGTTCCATGTAGAACCATTTCCACAGAGGGTTCTACATGGAACCCAGAAGAGTTCTTCCTGGAAGCAAAAAGGGTTCTACTATGGGGACAACCTTTTTTTTCTAAGAGTGTGACTTGCACACAAGTTAGTCAACAGGAAATATCAACCTGACTGACAAAAGGTGTTAGACTATGTGAACTATGTTCACCATCAAAACAATGTCTAGACCTAGGGACTCCCGTCTAGCCGTTATGACAAGCTGAGAGATGGGGCTCTACAACAGATTCACACATGCAGGGTCAAACTGGTACATTATTTCACTGTCATACTATGTTTAACTGTGTTGGATCTTGCCTAGCCATCTTGTCTGAAGAGGAATACAATGGAAATAAGTCCCAGACTTTGTTGTGTGTTATCCTCAATGATTTTATTCATGTGCATGTATGGCTTATACAAGTTTTATGTGTGCTTGTTTTTTAAAAATAGTCAAATTAATAAACTAAACTAAAACAAATAGGTGTTTCTTAAATGGTTTATAGGCTTGTCAAAGGTTCTGTACCTGTGTTCTAACAGCTTTCTAAAGTGTTTTAAGGGGTATTCTAAAAACACTTTAAATAATGTTTTTATGTTTTATATGTATATATATATGTGTGTGTGTTTTTTATATTATGGTGAAACATTTTCTAACATCTTGCAGGTCTGTAGCTCGCTCATTAGAACATTTGTTTTGCATTTGACACTCACTGTAAAGTCAAATGGCATAAAATGTTATAGTACTCTTTATACAACGCTAGAGTACTTTACTCTCAGTGAGTGTCCCTCTTTGTGTAGCATTTAGTTTTCTCTGGGATCAAATGGAACTCTTTGGCGCTCCTAATTGCCAATCATTGTAGCAACTGTCCTTTGAGCCACTGTTCCTATTGGAAGACTGAAGCATTCAAAATATGGTGGCTTTGATGTCCTCAAAAGAGAAATGTCTCTTTGGTGCTGCGGCAGCTAAAAGACGCACGTCCAGCCAGTCAGGCAGGATGATCATTGGACAGGAGAGGTAGAAATGGGAGGCAGCATCGCCCCTCCCAAATAGAAAGAGGCACCATGGGTCCACAGGAGGGAATGCTAATAGAGCCTAACTACCTCATATATTCCACACGCTAGGCACTTCCTACCTTCATGTCTTTGTCAGTCTGTTTGAGCACCTGATGTGCAGGGAGAGAAATAAAGCACCGTTCAGCAACCAGGATACTTTTATGTGCCCCCTCCATCTCTCTATCCCCCCATCTCTCTATCCCCCCATCTCTCCATCCCTCCCTCTCTACATCCCTCCCCCCATCTCTCCATCCCTCCCTCCATCTCTCCATCCCTCCCTCTCTACATCCCTCCCCCATCTCTCCATCCCTCCCTCCATCTCTCCATCTCTCTATCCCCCCATCTCTACATCCCTCCCTCCATCTCTCCATCCATCTCTCCATCCCTCCCTCCATCTCTCCATCCCTCCCTCCATCTCTCCATCCCTCCATCCCCCCCTCTCTCCATCCCTCCCTCCATCTCTCCATCCCTCCATCCCTCCCTCTCTCCATCCCTCCCTCCATCTCTCCATCCCTCCCTCCCTCCATCCCTCCCTCCATCCCTCCCTCCATCTCTCCCTCCATCTCTCCATCCCTCCCTCCATCTCTCCCTCCCTCCATCTCTACATCCCTCCCTCCATCTCTACATCGCTGCATCCCTCCCTCTATTGCTGCAGGGTAGCCTAGTGGTTAGAGTGTTGGACTAGTAACCACAGGTTTGCAAGTTCAAACCCCCGAGCTGACAAGATAAAAATCTGTCATTCTGCCCCTGAACAGGCATTTAACCCACTGTTCCCAGGCTGTCATTGAAAATAAGAATGTGTTCTTAACTGACTTGCCTGGTTAAATAAAGGTAAAAAATCCCTACATCCATCACTCCCACCATCTCCATCAAACAAAGTCAACCTACCCTAATTACATCCCTTTGAACTTTCCACCAAATCAGACATTCTCATTGTCATCCACGTTCTGAGGGACCAATAAGGCACCATGAGAAGAGAGGAAAGTGGGAAATATTATGCATGCACTGCATGTCATTGACAGATAGCAGTAAACCTGTTCTCATTTCTGCCATTTTTGGGGGGTAAAAACATAAATAGAATTATTGCAGATGCCTATGATAATTGATAGTTGCATTCAAGACTCAGGACATACAGGTAAATGTTTCCTTCCTCAGTGGAGGATCTTTATTGAATCTGGTGAAATGGTAGATGAAAGGCTATCTAATGCAGCATCTACGATGAGGTGTAATCAGGTGCTTGGCCAAAGACCAGAATACAGAACACTGTACAAAACGCTACTCTTCATGTGCTACATTTCCAGCTGCATCTGTTCAGCTCACTGTACTTGAATTTATCCATTGGCCTGCCAAAACATGAGTAATCCAAAGGTGATGCTCTCCCAGTCTTCTACATACGGCTTGATCAAACTGTAGAAACAACTACAAGAACCTACAGGTCAAAGTAAAAGGTAGACATAAAACACATCCATTGTCTTTGGGTCAACAATACCACATTGTCGTTAAAGGGTGTGAAGTGGATTTACACAACGTATAAGAATAGTGCAAACAAAGCACGTACTGCTATCTAAATAAATAGCCCCGATTGTAATGCTAACAACACAGCCCTGTTATTCCTCTGCTGTGTGTCTCGTGACCCTCATGCTTAGTCTCCAGCTGGAGTAGGGCTTTGACTGGAGGAATCAAAGCTGAGGCAGGACTGGTGGTTCAGCAGACAGGATTAGGCTGGAAGTCTTCAAAGAGCTCCTCTCCTCTGACGCTGCTCTGTTTCCCTGTCACTCTTAATGCTGTTTTTTATTTCTAATCCTCTCTCTCTAAAACATAATCTGTAATCCCAATGCATAGGCAGCGATGAACCAACCGTCTGACTGATGCATATATACAGATGGAGAGAGATACTGGCCCCAGAGCTGTGGGTCTTTACTGCAGTAGCTGAGCCTCAGGCTGGGCATAGGGAGCCTCATACTGAAGATGCTGAACTATCCTTTTCACACAACAATCTAGAGTCTTTTTTTCTCAAGCTAACCAACACACACACACACACACACACACACACACACACACACACACACACACACACACACACACACACACACACACACACACACACACACACACACACACACACACACACACACACACACACACACACACACACACACACACACACACCTGAGGCAAATGAACATTTAATCAAAACATTTGTTGGTGTCCTTGTGTGCTCTGTCTATTGTTAGGCGTTAGGGGAATTGGTCACACTTTATTTAGATAGTCCTATAGATGCTCTACAGATGGTCAAACTGTCTGTTGATAAGCCGCTGCTTGCTAAGGTTACGGTTAGGGTTAGAATAGTAGCTAGGGTAAGGGTTAGAATAGTAGCTAGGGTTAGGGTTAGAATAGTAGCTAGAGTTAGAATAGTAGCTAGGGTAAGGGTTAGAATAGTAGCTAGGGTAGGGGTTAGGGTTAGAACAGTAGCTAGGGTAAGCGTTAGGGTTAGAATAGTAGCTAGCGTAAGGGTTAGAATAATAGCTAGGGTAAGGGTTAGAATAGTAGCTAGGGTAAGGGTTAGAATAGTAGCTAGGGTAAGGGTTAGAATAGTAGCTAGGGTTAGGGTTAGAATAGTAGCTAGGGTTAGAATAGTAGCTAGGGTAAGGGTTAGAATAGTAGCTAGGGTTAGGGTTAGAATAGTAGCTAGGATAAGGGTAAGGGTTAGAATAGTGGATTAGGGTTAGAATAGTAGCTAGGGTAAGGGTTAGGGTTAGAATAGTAGCAAGGGTACGGGTTAGAATAATAGCTAGGGTTAGGGTTAGAATAGTATCTAGGGTAAGGGTTAGAATAGTAGCAAGGGTAAGGGTTAGGGTTAGAATAGCGGTAAGGGTTAGAATAGTAGCTAGGGTAAGGGTTAGGGTTAGAACAGTAGCTAGGGTTAGGGTTAGAATAGTGGTTAGGGTTAGAATAGTAGCTAGGGTTAGGGTTAGAATAGTAGCTAGGGTTAGAATAGTAGCTTGGGTAAGGGTTAGAATCATAGCTAGTGTAAGGGTTAGGGTTAGAATAGTGGTTAGGGTTGGAATCGTAGCTAGGGTAAGGGTTAGGGTTAGAATAGTGGTTAGGGTTGGAATAGTAGCTAGGGTTAGGGTTACTGAAAAGTTAGTTGAAATGTTGTTGACAGTTATTGAACATATTTGGAACATTTACAAACCGTCTACTTGGGAATATCCAAAGAAAGTGTTACTGGGGAATATTTGTCATTTAATCATTCAAATATGCCCCCTGGTCTTGTTGCATTTTCCGTAGACTTATTTAGCTATCCATCCATCCATCTAAACACCCATCAATTAAAAAAAGAAAGACAAATATATACAGTATTGAAATTCAAGTCCACAGGTTTGCGAAGCATATAGAATTGAGTGGTAGTGCGCTGACAAGCATTCATTTAATTACAGCTGGCAACCGTCTGAATGTGACTTCACCACTGCAATAACTACAACCCCTATTTCAGTGTGTGTTGCACAGAAAACCACATGGTCATCCAGTAAATGGAATCCATATATAATCAAGTACAAGGCAATGCATTTCACACTCCACTAAAAGTAGTTAAAAGCAGAATTTAAGAGTCATATAGCCAAGAGAGTCCTAAACACAAAAAGCCATCACATGGCCTTTCTTGCCTTTGCTCCAGTCATAATTACAGCGGTGGACTTTTCCCGTCCAAGGCCACAGTGAATGGTAAACGTATTGGCTCTTTGCACAGCATCTTATAATGGCAACAAAGGGAGGCAGTGGAGTGAAGACAGCTGGGTCATGTAATCAATATGGCTGGTCACTCAGAACAGAGAAGGGTGGGTCCATGCCGCCATGCTGCTGACTGAACTACTGTTTACAGTACATAGATTTCTCTTCCCCACACTGCAGCGTTCAAAGAAAGACCAAGCTGATTGAACGCACCTTCTGAAGCGCTAAGGGCTGTGAACCGCTTCAAAACAGTGCAAGGTCACAGCAAAGTTGCTTATCTCTATACATTAAAGCTGTTGTCTTGGACAATGGATGGATGATTTCAATTAAACTATACTCTGTCTGAACCTGGCTCTAGGAGCTATTCAAGAACACATGCTGTAGCTTCATCACTTACAAAACGATTCTCTGCTGAGACTGAAAAGCATCTATTGTCTTTGTGAGGTGGCCTGCCCTGATGCCTTCTGGGTGGAAACACAAGCTGAGTCACATAGCATTTCACTGCATTCCACTTTTAGTCTACACCTGTTGTTTATGAAGCATGTGACAAATAACATTTGATTTGCTGATTTTATACTATCATAGCAACTGATACTACTATAGAGACTGATATTACCACAGAGATGGACACTACTATTAGAGACTGATACTGCCAAATCAAATTCATTTATAAAGCCCTTCTTACATCAGCTGATATTTCAAAGTGTTGCACAGAAACCCAGCCTAAAACCCCTAACAGCAAGCAATGCAGGTGAAGAAGCACGGTGGCTAGGAAAAACTCCCTAGAAAGTCCAGAACCTAGGAAGAAACCTAGAGAGGAACCAGGCTATGAGGGGTGGCCAGTCCTCTTCTGGCTGTCCTGGGTGGAGATTATAATAGAACATCTCTACTACCATAGAGACTGATAACCACAGAGACTGACACTACCACAGAGACTGACACTACCATAGAGACTAATCCTACCATGGAGTCTGACTACCACAGATACTGACACTACCATAGAGACTAATACTACCATAGAGACTTACTACCATAGAGACTGATACTACCATAGAGACTGATACTACCATAGAGACTGACACTACCATAAATACTAACACTACCATAGAGACTGACAGTACCATAGAGACCTACTCTACCATAAAGACTGATACTACCAGAGACTGATATTACCATAGAGACTGACACTACCATAGAGACTGACACTGCCATAGAGACTGATCCTCCCATAGAGACTGAATACCACAAATACTGTCACTACCATAGAGACTAATACTACCATAGAGACTAATTCTACCATAGAGATTGACACTGCCATAGAGACCGATTCTACCATAGAGACTGACACTACCGTAGAGACTTAAACTACCATAGAGACTGACACTGCCATAGAGACTGACACTACTAGAGCCTGATTCTACCATAAAGACTGATACTCCCATAAAGACTGATACTACCAGAGACTGATATTACCATAGAGACTGATATTACCACAGCGATTGACACTACCATAGAGACTGATACTACCAGAGACAGACACTACCATAGAGACTGATATTACCACAGCGACTGACCCTACCACAGAGACTGACCCTACCACAGAGACTGACCCTACCATAGAGACTGACCCTACCATAGAGACTGATACTACCATAGAGACTGACTCTACCATAAATACTGATACTACCATAGAGACTGATATTACCATAGAGACTGATCCTTCCATAGAGACTGACTACCACAAATACTGACACTACCATAGAGACCAATACTACCATAGAGACTGATTCTATCATAGAGACTGACACTACCATAGAGACTGACACTACTAGAGACTGATTCTAACATAAAGACTGATACTCCCATAAAGACTGATACTACCAGAGACTGATATTACCATAGAGACTGACATTACCACAGCGACTGACACTACTACAGAGACTGACACTACCATAGAGACTGACACTACCATAAAGACTGATACTACCATAGAGACTAATACTACCATAGAAACTGATTCTACCATAGAGACTGACACTACCATAGAGACTGACACTACCATAGAGACTGATACTACCATAGAGACTGAAAATACCATAGAGACTGACAATACCATAGAGACTGACACTACTAGAGACTGATTCTACCATCAAGACTGATACTCCCATAAAGACTGATACTACCAGAGACTGATATTACCACAGAGACTGATATTACCACAGCGACTGACACTACCATAGAGACTGACACTACCATAGAGACTGATATCACCATAGAGACAGATATTACCACAGAGACGGACACTACCATAGAGACTGACACTGCTCGAGACTGATTCTACCATAAAGACTGATACTCCCATAAAGACTGATACTACCATAGAGACCGATACTACCATAGAAACTGACACTACCATAAATACTAACACTACCATAGAGACTGACAGTACCATAGAGACCTACTCTACCATAAAGACTGATACTACCAGAGACTGATATTACCACAGAGACGGACACTACCATAGAGACTGACACTACTCGAGACTGATTCTACCATAAAGACTGATACTCCCATAAAGACTGATACTACCATAGAGACTAATACTACCATAGAAACTAATTCTACCATAGAGATTGACACTGCCATAGAGACCGATTCTACCATAGAGACTGACACTACCGTAGAGACTTAAACTACCATAGAGACTGACACTGCCATAGAGACTGACACTACTAGAGACTGATTCTACCATAGAGACTGATATTACCACAGCGATTGACACTGCCATAGAGACTGATACTACCAGAGACTGACACTACCATAGAGACTGATATTACCACAGTGACTGACTCTACCACAGAGACTGACCCTACCACAGAGACTGACCCTACCATAGAGACTGACCCTACCATAGAGACTGATACTACCATAGAGACTGACTCTACCATAAATACTGATACTACCATAGAGACTGACCCTACCATAGAGACTGATACTACCATAGAGACTGACTCTACCATAAATACTGACACTACCATAGAGACTAATACTACCATAGAGACTGATTCTATCATAGAGACTGACACTACCATAGAGACTGACACTACTAGAGACTGATTCTACCATAAAGACTGATACTCCCATAAAGACTGATACTACCAGAGACTGATATTACCATAGAGACTGACATTACCTACAGCGACTGACACTACCATAGAGACTGACACTACCATAGAGACTGACACTACCATAAAGACTGATACTACCATAGAGACTAATACTACCATAGAAACTGATTCTACCATAGAGACTGACACTACCATAGAGACTGACACTACCATAGAGACTGAAAATACCATAGAGACAGACACTACCATAGAGACTGACACTACTAGAGACTGATTCTACCATAGAGACTGATACTCCCATAAAGACTGATACTACCAGAGACTGATATTACCACAGAGACTGATATTACCACAGCGACTGACACTAACATAGAGACTGACACTACCATAGAGACTGACACTACCATAGAGACTGACATTACCATGGAGACTGACACTACCATAGAGACTGACACTACCATAGAGACTGATATTACCATAGAGACTGACACTACCATAGAGACTGACACACCTAGAGACTGATTCTACCATAAAGACTGATACTACCATAGAGACTAATACTACCATAGAAACTGATTCTACCATAGAGACTGACACTACCATAGAGACTGACACTACCATAGAGACTGACACTACCATAGAGACTGACACTACCATAGACTGAACCTACTAGAGACTGATTCTACCATAAAGACTGATACTCCCATAAAGACTGATACTACCAGAGACTGATATTACCACAGAGACTGATATTACCACAGCGACTGACACTACCATAGAGACTGACACTACCATAGAGACTGACACTACCATAGAGACTGACACTACCATAGAGACTGATATCACCATAGAGACAGATATTACCATAGAGACGGACATTACCATAGAGATCAATACTACCAGAGACTGGTACTATCATGGATACTGATACTACCATACAGACTGATACTACCATAGAGACTCATACTGGATGGTAGTACAGTTAGGGTGATTGCCTGTTCATTCATTTAACTCAATCACTCCTTTCCGGTTCCGGGTTGGAGCGAGCGGTCGCATCTACACTTCGGTCCGCAGGTAGTATAACTTTTCATTACATTACATTTTCATTACATTTCATTATAGTACAACGGTTTGATTTGTCTAATCTTAGCAATTTCTTCTTAGCTAGCTACATAGCCGTCTTTGTATCAAAGATAATTGCGTAATTATCGTATTTCGTCATCCTAACGTAGTCTACACTGCTATCTGCCCAGCAGCTAACGTCCACCGTCTACTAGCACTGTAGAAACTATTACACTCAACTGAACGACTCGATTAGTGTAGTGTTAGCTAGCTACATAGTTGTCTTTGCTGTCTTCGTATCCAAGATAATTGTGTAGTTTAGAGTGTGTAGACTTAGAGTGATTATCTTAATTTACCGAGGTTAGCTAGCCAGCTATTTGTCGTCCTTAACGTAGGAGATACTGCTAGCTAGCTAGCCAACAGCTAGCCAACGTCTACCGAATTGAACTTCAACTACCCGGTCAACATTCCGCTTCGCTCCACAGGTAGTATCACATTTTCATTTCACTTCATTACAGTACAACGGTTTGATTTGTTTGATCGTAGCTAGCTAGCTACATAGCCGTCTTTGTATCTAAGACAATTGTGTAGTCTAGAGCGATTTTCTAGGTTAGCTAGCCAGCTATTGTCGTTCTTTTAACGTAACGTAACGTAATCAACACTGTTAGCTAGCCAGCTAGCCCCCGAATAGCAGCACTGTAAAAAACTATTACACTCAACGGAACGACTTGATTAGTGTAGTGTCAACAACGCAGCCACTGCCAGCTAGCCTACAAAGTCAACAACGCAGCCACTGCCAGCTAGCCTACTCCAGCAGTACTGTATCATTTCAATCATTTTAGTCAATAAGATTCTTGCTACGTAAGCTTAACTTTCTGAACATTCGAGACGTGTAGTCCACTTGTCATTCCAATCTCCTTTGCATTAGCGTAGCCTCTTCTGTAGCCTGTCAACTATGTGTCTATCTATCCCTGTTCTCTCCTCTCTGCACAGACCATACAAACGCTCCACACCGCGTGGCCGCGGCCACCCTAATCTGGTGGTCCCAGCGCGCACGACCCACGTGGAGTTCCAGGTCTCCGGTAGTCTCTGGAACTGCCGATCTGCGGCCAACAAGGCAGAGTTCATCTCAGCCTATGCCTCCCTCCAGTCCCTCGACTTCTTGGCACTGACGGAAACATGGATCACCACAGATAACACTGCTACTCCTACTGCTCTCTCTTCGTCCGCCCACGTCTTCTCGCACACCCCGAGAGCTTCTGGTCAGCGGGGTGGTGGCACCGGGATCCTCATCTCTCCCAAGTGGTCATTCTCTCTTTCTCCCCTTACCCATCTCTCTATCGCCTCCTTCGAATTCCATGCTGTCACAGTTACCAGCCCTTTCAAGCTTAACATCCTTATCATTTATCGCCCTCCAGGTTCCCTCGGAGAGTTCATCAATGAGCTTGATGCCTTGATAAGCTCCTTTCCTGAGGACGGCTCACCTCTCACAGTCCTGGGCGACTTTAACCTCCCCACGTCTACCTTTGACTCATTCCTCTCTGCCTCCTTCTTTCCACTCCTCTCCTCTTTTGACCTCACCCTCTCACCTTCCCTCCCTACTCACAAGGCAGGCAATACGCTCGACCTCATCTTTACTAGATGCTGTTCTTCCACTAACCTCATTGCAACTCCCCTCCAAGTCTCCGACCACTACCTTGTATCCTTTTCCCTCTCGCTCTCACCCAACACTTCCCACACTGCCCCTACTCGGATGGTATCGCGCCGTCCCAACCTTCGCTCTCTCTCCCCCGCTACTCTCTCCTCTTCCATCCTATCATCTCTTCCCTCTGCTCATACCTTCTCCAACCTATCTCCTGATTCTGCCTCCTCAACCCTCCTCTCTTCCCTTTCTGCATCCTTTGACTCTCTATGTCCCCTATCCTCCAGGCCGGCTCGGTCCTCCCCTCCCGCTCCGTGGCTCGACGACTCATTGCGAGCTCACAGAACAGTGCTCCGGGCAGCCGAGCGGAAATGGAGGAAAACTCACCTCCCTGCGGACCTGGCATCCTTTCACTCCCTCCTCTCTACATTTTCCTCCTCTGTCTCTGCTGCTAAAGCCACTTTCTTCCACTCTAAATTCCAAGCATCTGCCTCTAACCCTAGGAAGCTCTTTGCCACCTTCTCCTCCCTCCTGAATCCTCCTCCCCCTCCCCCCTCCTCCCTCTCTGCAGATGACTTCGTCAACCATTTTGAAAAGAAGGTCGACGACATCCGATCCTCGTTTGCTAAGTCAAACGACACCGCTGGTTCTGCTCACACTGCCCTACCCTGTGCTCTGACCTCTTTCTCCCCTCTCTCTCCAGATGAAATCTCTCTTCTTGTGACGGCCGGCCGCCCAACAACCTGCCCGCTTGACCCTATCCCCTCCTCTCTTCTCCAGACCATTTCCGGAGACCTTCTCCCTTACCTCACCTCGCTCATCAACTCATCCCTGACCGCTGGCTACGTCCCTTCCGTCTTCAAGAGAGCGAGAGTTGCACCCCTTCTGAAAAAACCTACACTCGATCCCTCCGATGTCAACAACTACAGACCAGTATCCCTTCTTTCTTTTCTCTCCAAAACTCTTGAACGTGCCGTCCTTGGCCAGCTCTCCCGCTATCTCTCAGAATGACCTTCTTGATCCAAATCAGTCAGGTTTCAAGACTAGTCTGAGACTGCTCTTCTCTGTATCACGGAGGCGCTCCGCACTGCTAAAGCTAACTCTCTCTCCTCTGCTCTCATCCTTCTAGACCTATCGGCTGCCTTCGATACTGTGAACCATCAGATCCTCCTCTCCACCCTCTCCGAGTTGGGCATCTCCGGCGCGGCCCACGCTTGGATTGCGTCCTACCTGACAGGTCGCTCCTACCAGGTGGTGTGGCGAGAATCTGTCTCTTCGCCACGCGCTCTCACCACTGGTGTCCCCCAGGGCTCTGTTCTAGGCCCTCTCCTATTCTCGCTATACACCAAGTCACTTGGCTCTGTCATAACCTCACATGGTCTCTCCTATCATTGCTATGCAGACGACACACAATTAATCTTCTCCTTTCCCCCTTCTGATGACCAGGTGGCGAATCGCATCTCTGCATGTCTGGCAGACATATCAGTGTGGATGACGGATCACCACCTCAAGCTGAACCTCGGCAAGACGGAGCTGCTCTTCCTCCCGGGGAAGGACTGCCCGTTCCATGATCTCGCCATCACGGTTGACAACTCCATTGTGTCCTCCTCCCAGAGCGCTAAGAACCATGGCGTGATCCTGGACAACACACTGTCGTTCTCAACTAACATCAAGGCGGTGGCCCGTTCCTGTAGGTTCATGCTCTACAACATCCGCAGAGTACGACCCTGCCTCACACAGGAAGCGGCGCAGGTCCTAATCCAGGCACTTGTCATCTCCCGTCTGGATTACTGCAACTCGCTGTTGGCTGGGCTCCCTGCCTGTGCCATTAAACCCCTACAACTCATCCAGAACGCCGGAGCCCGTCTGGTGTTCAACCTTCCCAAGTTCTCTCACGTCACCCCGCTCCTCCGCTCTCCCCACTGGCTTCCAGTTGAAGCTCGCATCCGCTACAAGACCATGGTGCTTGCCTACGGAGCTGTGAGGGGAACGGCACCGCAGTACCTCCAGGCTCTGATCAGGCCCTACACCCAAACAAGGGCACTGCGTTCATCCACCTCTGGCCTGCTCGCCTCCCTACCACTGAGGAAGTACAGTTCCCGCTCAGCCCAGTCAAAACTGTTCGCTGCTCTGGCCCCCCAATGGTGGAACAAACTCCCTCACGACGCCAGGACAGCGGAGTCAATCTCCACCTTCCGGAGACACCTGAAACCCCACCTCTTCAAGGAATACCTAGGATAGGATAAAGTAATCATTCTCACCCCCGCCCCCTTAAATGATTTAGATGCACTATTGTAAAGTGGCTGTTCCACTGGATGTCAGAAGGTGAATTCACCAATTTGTAAGTCGCTCTGTATAAGAGTGTCTGCTAAATGACTTAAATGTAAATGTAAATGTTAGAATGGTGGAATACAGCAAAGGGCTCAGTCAGAGACATTTGATGTAGCTATCCATTTTCTTTTGAAAATATGCCTATCAAGATAATGTTTTGATTGTGAATTTGTTGTACTGGGATATCTTGCATAAATTAGCAAAAAGGTAGAATGACTCAAACAATCTACTGTAGAAATAAATATATGTTTCCCATTTGTTGAATCTCGGCATGCAGAGGTCAAAATGCAATCTGTGGCTTTTCCCTGTAAGATGAATAGGACGTAGTGGTGGTGGAGTGCATATCTTCGTCATCACAAGTGAAGGAAATGCATGGCCTAATTACATTACAGTGAACGACAGAGCGGAGAGAGGGAGTTGGAAAAGAAGGGAATGAGAAAGAGAGAAAGAATAGCTGTTAGGACATTGGGGTGGTAACCGAAAGGTTGCTGGTTCAAATGCCAGAGCCGATAAGGTGAAAAAGCTGTCAATGTACCCTTGTGCAAGGCACTTAACCCTAATTTGCTCCAGGGGCGACGTACGACAATGGCTGGCCCTGTAAAACAACACATTTCACTGCACTACACCTACCTATGTGACAATAAAACATATTTCACATTTAACTGAAGGTGTGCTTAAAGGGTACACATTTTTTGCAATTCTGAAGGAACCAACCGAATTGGTCAGAATGAACAATGGTCAAAAGCACGCTATTTTAGTGACACAGTCCAATATAATTTGTGTAGTCTGGTTACTGCTGTACAGCACCATCATAAGGCGTTGACAAAGAGTAGTGTCATGTGTAGACTATTCATCATTCATATGTGTGTCTGTGATTCTAAGTGGTGAAAGCTACAGATGTAGGATCTTAATTTGAGCCAGTTAGCTACAGCAGGAAAATATTCTTGCAACAATAAGAAAATTCATTATTATGTGGATTATAATTTATGGACTTTTTTGTAGGGCTTGATACATTAGGCAAAATCAAGTCTGGCATTTTACAGTGTAAAACAGAAACTTTAGAAGCAATTTTAAACCTTGAATACACTGCAAGTGTGCATTTCCTGATGTGCAGGAAAATTCTCAGCAACAAAAGAGTGATCAAACTAAGATCTTACATCTGTATAGGAGCTGAGCTCTGATGCTCAGGTCTGATTGATTGACCTTTATTTAAAAGGAACAGCTGTCACTTTGTCCATCAGCCAGGAACACTGTGACCTTCAAACCTGTCTCTACTGTTTTAACATGGACCACTTTTTCTGTTGCTCCTTTATCCGCGGCCCTCTCCCTCTGAGACACACACGAAAACACTGGCTTTAGTGCTAAGAGTTAAGAAAAGCAGAATAATACAAATGTATGTAAGAACATAAATTCAGTGATTGCTTCCATTGTCCAGGAAAACAAGAGTATTACTGTTAGCATGATGTAAGAAATTCTGTCTAAAATCACTGAAGTTCTTAGGTGGTTTCCAAGTGTACCTGAACAATCCACTCTCACCTTGGCATTATCCTAAATATCTTTGCCCATTAGGTCTGTCAGGACCTGACTCCTTGTCTTCTCCACTGAGGACTGTATTTGTAACCCAGTGATAAGACTAGATAAACCTGTAAGGACAGAAGAAAGACAAGAAATGTAAGTCATTCATACTGAACAGTATAAAACAGACTGTCAGTTCCTTGTAAAATGACTGAACTGTTATAGGTTTGCTGTTGAAGTGTATATATTTTCTCTCAGAAGAATATCTCCCATCGGGCTTCATGGCCAAATTCAAATTCACTATGTTAATAACACCAACAACTTCTTCTCTGTCCAGCTCATTTTTCTCTGATGTTTTGTCATTATCTGCCAAGAGAAAATAATGGGATTTAGTCCCCATGCCATACTTGTCCTGTGCTTCTTTTGTCTGTTGCCAGTGGCATACCCACCGGTGTGATGGCTGGTTGGCGATCACTATTACAGTCCAGTGTATTTGAAGACACCACCGGATTGTTAGCTTGGCTAATTAAAGTGATTTCATGGTTGCTACACTTTCAAGGTTTTTCATCTGAAATGCACCACTGTGTTTACGCGAAAGCTCAAAATGAAAAGCATATCCCTTAAAATTTGCTTCATTAGATTTTCTCTCCCAAATTTGAAAGCCTTGCCTTAGGTCAACTGATCTACCACCCTCTATTGGAGAGCAACGTCAGCATGTATTCTTTATAATCACAGTTGGTTAAAAACTAATTGGCTTAGGCAATCAAGGAATAAATTGAGGGCTTTCAAATTGAATTGGAAAGAACATACATTTCAAAATAAAGCAAGTGTGGCCAAGTAAACACCATAGCTATCTACAGTGCATTCGGAATGTGTTCAGACCCCTTGACTTTTCCCACATTTTTTTACGTTACAGCCTTATTCTAAAATGGAATAAAAATAACAAAAAATTCCCCTAATCATTCTACACACAATACCCCATAATGACAAATCAAAAAAGTAATTTATAGATTTTTGCAAATGTATTAAAATTCAAAACATAAATGACTTTTTTTACATAAGTATTCACGTCCTTTGCTATGAGACTCGAAATTGAGCTCAGGTGGATCCTGTTTCCATCCTTGAGATGTTTCCACAACTTGATTGGAGTCCACCTGTGGTAAATTCAATTGATTGGACATGATTTGCAAAGGCACACACCTATATACGTCTATATACACACGTCTATATAAGGTTCCAGAGTTGACAGTCCATGTCAAAGCAAAAACCAAGCCATTGAGGTCGAAGGAATCTTCCGTAGAGCTCCGAGACAGGATTGTGTTGAGGCACAGATCTGGGGAAGGCAACCAAAACATTTGTGCAGCATTGCAGGTTCCCAAGAACACAGTGGCCTCCATCATTCTTAAATGCAAGAAGTTTGGAGCCAACAAGACTCTTCCAAGAGCTGTCCGTCTGGCCAACTGAGCAATCAGGGGTGAAGGTCACTCTGACAGAGCTCCAGAGTTCATCTGTGGAGATTGGAGAAACTTCCAGAAGGACAACCATCTCTGCAGCACTCCACGAATCAGGCCTTTATGGTAGAGAAGTCATTCCTCAGTAAAAGGCACATCACAGCCGCTTGGAGTTTGCAAAAGGCACCTAAAGCACCCTCAGACCATGAGAAACAAGATTCTCTGGTCTGATAAAACCAAGATTGAACTCTTTGGTCTGAATGCCAAGCGTCACATCTGGAGGAAACCTGGCGCCATCCCTACTGTGAAGCACGGTGGTGGCAGCATCATGCTGTGGGGATGTTTTTCAGTGGCAGGGACTGGGAGACTCATCAGTATTGAGGGAAAGACGAACAGAGCAAAGTATAGAGAGATCCTTCATGAAAAACTGCTCCAGAGTGCTCAGGACCTCAGGCTGGGGTGAAGGTTCACCTTCCAACAGGACAATGACCCTAAGCACACAGCCAACACAATGCAGGAGTGGCTTCGAGACAAGTCTCTGAATGTCCTTGAGTGGCCCAGCTAGAGCCCGGACTTGAACCCAATCGAACTTCTCTGGAGAGAACTGAAAATAGTTGTGCAGCGACTCTCCGCACCCAACATGACAGAGCATGAGAGGATTTGCAGAGATGAATGGGAGAAACTCCCCAAATACAGATGTGCCATGCTTGTAGCTTCATACCAAAAAGACTCAAGACTGTAATCGCTGCCAAAGGTGCTTCAACAAAGTACTGAATAAATGGTCTGAATACTTATGTAAATATGATATTTCAGTTTTTTTTATTTTAGTAATTTGCAAAAATGTCCAAAAACCTATCTTTGCTTTGTCATTATGGGTTTTTGTGTGTAAAAAAAGTCAAGGGGTCTGAATTCATTCCGAATGTACTGTATATTACATTTTCCTTGGAAAAGCTTAAGAAAATGAGTTGGAACTGATTCTGACTGAAAATGTGAAGAACCACAACTACCTGATAGATATTGAGAATGAGAGTGAATCATCAACAAACTCTACTCTATATCCTCCAAAATCAGATAAAATATAAATTAGGGGGGCTCAGCCTTAACCACTGTGGAATGATAGGCAATGTTATGTCAAGAAGCAAGCTAGAATGAGCAACTACACCAGAGCCTCGCTTTCCCCATCGCAATTAGAGGGTACCGCATCAGTTAACCCACAGGCATATTCAAGACACGTCATGTGGCAGATACTCATCTTGGTGCAATGCTCTACAGCCTTGTGCGTGTATGTAGGGGGGGATGTGTATGTATCAGAGCGTGTGAAGTAGAGTAAGGGGGTGGAGAGAGGAAAACGGGCACAACACCTTAAAGCGACTTCGCAATCAAAGTACCCAGAGGCCTCAGTGAGAGACAGAGAGAGAGACAGGGAGAGACAGAGAGAGACAGAGAGTGTTCTCAGGCCAGACCTATTAGAGATGACACAGGCCTCTGATGGGTGTCACCTCACTCTCCCTCCAACACAGCCCCAGCCTCAGCCCCTGCTAATGAAATCGGAGCGACCGCTCGGCACAGCAAGGCCTTTGAAATCATTGGGAGGAGCCTTTTACAATGGATTGATGTTCATTGTGCCTAATAAATCCACCTGTTCCCCTCCACCTACCCTTCCCTTCCACCACCACACTCTCAGTGGGTGGGCTGATCTGTGTCTGAAACCCCTTGGACGGCAGCCAGCCAGGGAGCAGGGAGAGACGCATTGCAACTAAAGAGGGCGGTGCACGGCAGAGCCACACACACACGCATGAACACACACACCACGTTAATGATTTATTTGATAAATATTCAATAACTCCTGGAGCAATTACAGATCCATGTGACAGATTTCCAGACACAGTCAGGGCTTTTCATTGTAACTTCTTTCACCAATAATTATTTTTCAGGAACTTGTTATTAATGCCCTCATTGGATGTAGTACACTTTCATATCTACTATATGTAATATGGGACTGTTGATCTTTAGGAATAAGTTATTTTCTGTATTGTTCTCCATTCCTTTACTTAGATTTGAGTGTATTGGGTATATGTTGTCAAATTTTACTGTTAGATATTACTACACTGTTGGAGCTCGAAACACAAGCATTTTGCTACAACCGCAATACCATCTGCTAAACATACTAAAATGTGATTTGATTTGATTTGGATGTCTAATCCTGATCGTCCATGTCTGGGCATACAATAACATCCAGTCCTTTATGGGGTGGCAGGGTAGCCTAGTGGTTAGAGCGTTGGACTAGTAACCAGAAGGAAGTTAACCCACTGTTCCTAGGCCGTCATTGAAAATAAGAATTTTAACTGACTTGCCTACTTCCCCTCATCATTCAGCCAGAGCCCAGATAATGGGTTTTACATGGGAGAGAAAAAGAGCCAAGGAGATGGCAGAGACCCACTGCAATTAGAACATGTTTCTGATTCTAAATCAGAATAGAGCATGGGCCATTTTTTATTTAACCTTTATTTAACTAGGGAAGTCAGTTAAGAACAAATTCTTATTTTCAATGATGGCCTAAGAACAGTGGGTTAACTGCCTTGTTCAGGGGCTGAACGACAGATTTAATTGATCTAGATTGATCTAGCAACCTTTCGGTTATTGGCCCAACACTCTAACCACTAGGCTACCTGCCGCCCCAAATTTAAAGAGAATACCAAGTAGAAATATTCAACCTACTTCTTTTTATTTGTTAGTAAAGTGGGTTTTGGTTCATTTAAGTGCAGAGAACATACACACTAGGCACAAACTTGTAGTTTTGCTTTACTTTTGATTGAGTTGTCAACTGACATGAATCCAATGTGAAATCAAAAAAAATAAATGTCACCATGTCATTAGATTTAGGTAAATAGTTGGATGGAAGAAAAATGTGAAATTCTCTTAATAAGGTGATTACTTTTTTCAAATACAGTTTTTTACATTGATTCATTGTAATCACATTGAATTATTTGGTTGAAATGACTTGGTGAAATGAAATGTTGGAACTGTAGAGTCATTGGTAACATTGACTGGATCTATTGTGTTATAGTGATGCTGAAGTGATGGAACTGTAGGGTCATTGGTAACATTGACTGGATCTATTGTGTTATAGTGATGCTGAAGTGATGGAACTGTAGGGTCATTGGTAACATTGACTGGATCTATTGTGTTATAGTGATGCTGAAGTGATGGAACTGTAGGGTCATTGGTAACATTGATCATTTAATCAATAATAGAACCACCATATGAAGTTTGTTTGAAGTATTTACCTGGCTGTGTTACCTGGCTGTGTTACCTGGCTGTGATTGCTAGCTGTGTTACCTGGCTGTGTTAGCTAGCTATGTTAGCTGACTGTGTAACCTGGCTGTGTTAGCTGGCTGTGTTAGCTGGCTGTGTTACCTGGCTGTGTTAGCTGGCTGTGTTACCTGGCTGTGTTAGCTAGCTGTGTTACCTGGCTGTGTTAGCTAACTATATTACCTGGCTGTGTTAGCTAGCTGTGTTACCTGGCTGTGTTAGCTAGCTGTGTTACCTGGCTGTGTTAGCTAGCCGTGCTGTCTGTGTTACCTGGCTGTGTTAGCTGGTTATGTTAGCTAGTTTTGCTGTCTGTGTTACCTGGCTGTGTTAGCTGGCTGTGTTAGCTGGCTATACTACCTGGCTATGTTAGCTAGCTGTGCTGTCGGTGTTGCCTGGCTGTGTTAGCTGGCTGTGTTAGCTGGCTATATTACCTGGCTATGTTAGCTAGCTGTGCTGTCTGTGTTAGCTGGCTGTGTTACCTGGCTGTGTTAGCTGGTTGTGTTAGCTGGCTATGTTAGCTAGCTGTGTTACCTGGCTGAGTTAGCTGGCTCATGCCATGCTTTATAAAGTATAATCAGCATTTTCAACTTGATTATGTTTTACGAGTCTCCACAGTACACAATATATGGGTGAGCCAGATTGCCAAACTGTATATTCCTGTTTATGCTTGTTGGTATATCAAACTGTGTAACCATCAATAAATTAGTGCTTGTCCAACCAGCTTCCAAAGCAGTATCAGAGGAGAATAATCCTGTCAGGAAACTATTAATTAAACATCCTTTTTCCCCTACAGTACTACAGAGTACCATTTACAGAATATAAAGGAAATGTTGGACTAACTTGTTCTAATAACTCAATGATACATAGTGATAATAATGCCAATACCAGACTCAAATCACATGGACGTGATACACTATCAAATCATGTGGAAGTGAGTCACACTGATATCCACCATGTATCACTGCCTATGTCAAGGCTAAGACACTATGGCCCCTTTTTTGAATTAAACACGAAGGCAGTGACAGTAGGGTGAAGTGATTCTAGGTCCTGACTGTTCTGCTCAGGGTGAGGGAGACCAAAGAGATTGCAAGGAGGCGACAGGGACAGTCCAGGAGAGATGAGAATGAAACACTCTCCCAAAACAACAGACTCTCTCACCCACTCTGGCCTGGCAGTCAATCAGCACCTCAGGCACACTGGCTTCCATGGTGTCTGGGACTGGCAGAGTGAGAGAGAAGGGGAAAAAGAGGGGGAGAGAGAGAGAGACCCCAATACTCTCTCCTACTGTGACACAGAAGTCCATGGAGCTCGTTGTTGCACGTCATGGAGCAGAGGGCAAACATCCACTCAGAGACACCCCAGGCAGTGGCTGAGACGACAGGGTGAGAACACAAAACCACAGGGCGTCGGTCTGGACCCGGAGGAACATGAGGGGGAATACATTGAGAGGGTTGGAGGTAGGTGTGTGAACAGTACCTTAAACAAAGCTTTGCAGAGGGTGAAGGTTGCAACAGATGCTCTAGGTAGACTGAGGGATAGTGATTATTCTCCAACATGCACGTTTGTTGGACAATTGATTCCCATTCAAAATCGTATTTTCCCTAACCTCTAACCCTTAACCCTTAACCTAACCTTAACCCCAAAACCCTAAATCTAACCCATAACTCTAACCCTAATTCTGACCCTAACCCAACCCCTAAGCCTAAAATAGCCTTTTTCTTTTTGGGGACTGGTGGAATGAAAAGAAGGAAAAGCCCGGTCAGTTGTATGACTGAATGCATTCAATCGAAGTACGTCTTCTGCATTTAACCCTGTGAATCAGAGAGGTGAGTGGGGCTGTCTTAATTAACCTCATCGGCCGTTATTGGGGGTTAACCTAAGATTCTTCCACGTTGCCGGCTCAGGGATTCAAATCAGCGATCTTTTGGTTACTGGCCCAACGCTCTTAACCGCTAGGCTACCTGCCGCCCCACTTGTCCCTATTTTCCTTGTTTTACTGTCCTTGTGGTGCTTCGTCTTAAATAGTTCCATCTCACTGTAGAGTCTGTCACTACAGCACAGCAGGAGCCTGACTCTGGGCTCTGTAAACAGGCGTAATTACTGAGACAGTGTGTGTTACTGAGACAGTGTGTGTTACTGAGACAGTGTGTGTTACCGAGGCAGTGTGTGTTACCGAGGCAGTGTGTGTTACCGAGGCAGTGTGTGTTACTGAGGCAGTGTGTGTTACTGAGACAGTGTGTGTTACTGAGGCAGTGTGTGTTACCAAGGCAGTGTGTGTTACCGAGGCAGTGTGTGTTACTGAGGCAGTGTGTGTTACCAAGGCAGTGTGTGTTACCAAGGCAGTGTGTGTTACCTAGGCAGTGTGTGTTACTGAGGCAGTGTGTGTTACTGAGACAGTGTGTGTTACTGAGGCAGTGTGTGTTACTGAGGCAGTGTGTGTTACCGAGGCAGTGTGTGTTACCGAGGCAGTGTGTGTTACTGAGGCAGTGTGTGTGTACTGAGGCAGTGTGTGTTACTGAGGCAGTGTGTGTTACTGAGGCAGTGTGTGTGTACTGAGGCAGTGTGTGTTACTGAGACAGTGTGTGTTACTGAGGCAGTGTGTGTTACTGAGGCAGTGTGTGTTACTGAGGCAGTGTGTGTTACTGAGACAGTGTGTGTTACTGAGGCAGTGTGTGTTACTGAGGCAGTGTGTGTTACCTAGGCAGTGTGTGTTACTGAGGCAGTGTGTGTTACCTAGGCAGTGTGTGTTACTGAGGCAGTGTGTGTTACCTAGGCAGTGTGTGGTACCTGGGCAGTGTGTGTTACCTGAGGCAGTGTGTGTTACCTGGGCAGTGTGTGTTACTGAGGCAGTGTGTGTTACCTAGGCAGTGTGTGTTAGTGTGTGTTACCTAGGCAGTGTGTGTTACCTAGGCAGTGTGTGTTACCTGGGCAGTGTGTGTTACCTAGGCAGTGTGTGTTACCGAGGCAGTGTGTGTTACCTAGGCAGTGTGTGTACCTGGGCAGTGTGTGTTACCTAGGCAGTGTGTGTTACCGAGGCAGTGTGTGTTACCTAGGCAGTGTGTGGTACCTGGGCAGTGTGTGTTACCTAGGCAGTGTGTGTTACCTAGGCAGTGTGTGGTACCTGGGCAGTGTGTGTTACCTGGGCAGTGTGTGTTACCTAGGCAGTGTGTGTTACCTAGGCAGTGTGTGTTACCTGGGCAGTGTGTGTTACCTGGGCAGTGTGTGTTACCGAGGCAGTGTGTGTTACCTAGGCAGTGTGTGGTACCTGGGCAGTGTGTGTTACCTAGGCAGTGTGTGTTACCTAGGCAGTGTGTGTTACCTGGGCAGTGTGTGTTACTGTGTGTGTTACTGGGCAGTGTGTGTTACCTGTGGCAGTGTGTGTTACCGAGGCAGTGTGTGTTACCTGGGCAGTGTGTGTTACCGAGGCAGTGTGTGTTACTGAGGCAGTGTGTGTTACCGAGGCAGTGTGTGTTACCGAGGCAGTGTGTGTTACCGAGGCAGTGTGTGTTACTGAGGCAGTGTGTGTTACCGAGGCAGTGTGTGTTACCTAGGCAGTGTGTGTTACCGAGGCAGTGTGTGTTACCGAGGCAGGTGTTACCGAGGCAGTGTGTGTTACCTAGGCAGTGTGTGTTACCGAGGCAGTGTGTGTTACCGAGGCAGTGTGTGTTACCGAGGCAGTGTGTGTTACTGAGGCAGTGTGTGTTACAGAGGCAGTGTGTGTTACCGAGGCAGTGTGTGTTACTGAGGCAGTGTGTGTTACTGAGGCAGTGTGTGTTACCTAGGCAGTGTGTGTTACCTAGGCAGTGTGTGTTACCGAGGCAGTGTGTGTTACTTAGACAGTGTGTGTTACCGAGGCAGTGTGTTTTACCTAGGCAGTGTGTGTTACCTAGGCAGTGTGTGTTACCTAGGCAGTGTGTGTTACCGAGGCAGTGTGTTTTACCTAGGCAGTGTGTGTTACCTAGGCAGTGTGTGTTACCGAGGCAGTGTGTGTTACTGAGGCAGTGTGTGTTACCGAGGCAGTGTGTGTTACTGAGGCAGTGTGTGTTACCGAGGCAGTGTGTGTTACCTAGGCAGTGTGTGTTACTGAGACAGTGTGTGTTACCTAGGCAGTGTGTGTTACTGAGACAGTGTGTGTTACCTAGGCAGTGTGTGTTACCTAGGCAGTGTGTGTTACTGAGGCAGTGTGTGTTACCGAGGCAGTGTGTGTTACCTAGGCAGTGTGTGTTACCGAGGCAGTGTGTGTTACCTAGGCAGTGTGTGTTACCTAGGCAGTGTGTGTTACCGAGGCAGTGTGTGTTACCGAGGCAGTGTGTGTTACCTAGGCAGTGTGTGTTACTGAGGCAGTGTGTGTTACTGAGGCAGTGTGTGTTACCGAGGCAGTGTGTGTTACTGAGGCAGTGTGTGTTACTGAGGCAGTGTGTGTTACCTAGGCAGTGTGTGTTACTGAGACAGTGTGTGTTACCTAGGCAGTGTGTGTTACCTAGGCAGTGTGTGTTACTGAGGCAGTGTGTGTTACCGAGGCAGTGTGTGTTACCTAGGCAGTGTGTGGTACCTGGGCAGTGTTTGTTACCGAGGCAGTGTGTGTTACCTAGGCAGTGTGTGTTACCGAGGCAGTGTGTGTTACCGAGGCAGTGTGTGTTACCGAGGCAGTGCTTGTGTGTGTTAAGTCTCCATGGATAGTAGGGATGCTGCCTCTCCCTCTTTCTCTGCCTCTCCCACTGTCTCTGCCTCTCCCTCTGTCTCTGCCTCTCCCTCTGCCTCTTCCTCGGTCTCTGAATCTTCCTCTGTCTCAGCCTTACCTCTGCAGTTCCTGGTCTCTGAATCTTCCTCTGTCTCAGCCTCTCCCTCTGCCTCTCCCTCTGTCTCTGCCTCTCCCTCTGCCTCTTCCTCGGTGTTCCTCTGTCTCAGTGTTACTGAGGCAGTGTCGGTCTCTGAATCTTCCTCTGTCTCAGGCTGTCTGTCTGTGTCTCTGAATCTTCCTCTGTCTCAGCCTACTGAGACAGTGTGTGTTACCTGCCTAGAATACATCTGTTTATTTCTGACAGGAAGTAGAGATCCACCTGCCTAGAATACATCTGCTTACTTCTGACAGGAAGTAGAGAAGAGAGAATGATTCAGATATGCATCTCTGCTCCTTTTCCTGTTCAGTTGTTCTCTTAATGCTGTCAGGAGAAAATTCATCATTAGGACCATAAGAGTCCATCTGATTTGTTTTCTATTTTCTATCCCTAGCGAGAGAGACACTGAGATAGTGTGTGGTACGTCAAACGACACCGCTGGTTCTGCTCACACTGCCCTACCCTGTGCTCTGAGTTTCTGTGTCTCCAGATGAAATCTCGCTTCTTGTGAGGCAGCTGTTTGCCACCTTCTCCTCCCTCCTGAATCAGTGTGTGTTCCACTCTGCAGATGTGTGTTACCATTTTGAAAAGAAGGTCGTGACATCCGATCCTGTTTGTGTCAAACGTGTTCTGTTCACACTGCCCTAGTGCTCTGACCTCTTTCTCCCCTCCAGATGAAATCTCGATAGTACCCTATCCCCTCCTCTCTTCTCCAGACCATGCTTCTCCCTTACCTCACCTCGCTCATCAACTCATCCCTGACCGCTCTCCCTTCCGTCTTCAAGAGAGCTGCTGAAAAAACTCTCCAGTATCCCTTCTTTCTTTTCTCTCCAAAACTCTTGAACGTGCTCCTGGCCTCTCTCCCGCTATCTCTCTCTGACCTTCTTGATCCAAATCAGTCAGGTTTCTAGTCTTCCTCTGTCTCAGCCTCTCCCTCTCTGCTCTCATCCTCTTTCACCATGAACATCAGTGAAGAATCTCCGGCGTACAGTATTAACAGTAAGGTGGCGTGGCGAGAATGAAGTTCAATGACACAACACTTGACCTCTCCTATAAAGACGACACACAATTAATCTTCTCCTTTCCCCCTTCTGATGACCAGGTGGCGAATCGCATCTCTGCATGTCTGCAGACATATCAGTGTGGATGAACGGATCAACTGCCTAGAATACATCTGTTTATTTCAGACAGTGAAGTAAGAACCTTGATCCACCTGCCTAGAATACATCTGTTTATTTCCGGACAGGTCCTAAGGCACTTGTCATCTCCCGAGATCCACCTCCTCATCCAGAATGCCATCTGGTGTTCAACCTTCCCACTCTCCCGTCATCTCCGCTCTCTCCACTGGCTTCCAGGAAGTATCCGCTACAAGACCATGGTGCTTGCCTACGGAGCTGTGAGAATGACCGCAGTTCCAGGCTCTGATCATGCATCTCTCCACCTCTGGCCTGCTTTCCTGTTCAGCCCAGTTGTTCTCTTAATGCTGTCAGGAGGAAAATTTCCGGATCATTAGGACCACCTAGGATAGAGTCCATCTGATTTGATTTTGCATTTTCTATCCCTGGATGTCAGAGAGAGACACTGAGACACTGTAGGGAAGTGGTACCAGACGCTCCACAACACTACAGTACAAACTGATATCCTGATAACCAGGGTGGGCAGAGAGCATGTATATTTGGATTACCAATATACTGCACATAGTGGACAAATCATTTGAGTAATTGAATTGATGTGCTTTATGTGCTTTGTCAGGACTTTCACAGGGCAATGAGCATTATTTTGAAAAGAAGCCATCGGTTTAATTATTGGTCTGTATTTCGCAGAGAGAGAAACTATCCCTGTGGGAGGGAACCAAACAACTTATTCTGCACAAAATCAGCAATAAATAAATTGAATTAAGCCTGCAGCAATTATTTAATTTATTTGATTGGCAACCGCTCATTAAAGCCCACTTAAGACAAACCATTTAATTAGTACCTACCGGAAGGATCTCTGCTTCTGCCCACCCCAGCTCTTTCTCATTCCAGTAAGTGATCACAGCATGTAGTCATTAATTTACACCAGACAGACAGCCACACAGGACAGGACTACCACTCTCACAGGCTGCTGTGTCCTGGTAGAATGCAACACAACGTTTTACCTTCTGTAGTGTTACGGCCCTGGACATGTGACATATTCACGAACTTTAATAAAAGGATGAAGACAGACTGTACCTTGTACTGATATGGGATCTTAATTTGACCAGTTCCGTCCTGCAGCACGATTTGTGCAATTGAATGTCACAGTAGTAGACCCTACACTCAGTCAAAAGGCTTCCAAAAGGGTTCTTTGACTGTCCCCATATGAGAACCCATTTTGGTTCTAGGTAGAACTTTTTTTGGTTCCATATAGAACTCTTTTGGGTTCCATGTAGAACCTTCTGTGTAAAAGATTCTACTTGAAACTCAAAGGGGTTCTACCTGGAACCAAAAAGGCTTCTTCAAAGGGTTCTCCAATGGGGACAACTGAAGAACCATTTTAGGTTCTAGATAGCACCTTTTTTTCCACGAGTGTGCAGTAGTGGGACATTTATGCTGTCTGGTGCTTTAGCATTTGAGTGAGCGAGAGAGAAAGTGAACTGCGGGTTTTCAGAGAATTTATGTAAATCACAAGGCTCATTTGAATATCCTGCGTGGCAGGACAATTCTTAGCAACAACAGAGTGATCAAATTAAGATATCACATATGTCCAGCATTACTGACAGCTTATCATCATAGAGGGTTTGAGGGTCATAGAGGGTTTGAGGGTCATAGAGGGTTTGAGGGTCATAGAGGGTTTGAGGGTCATCTGCAGAAAGTATGGCAATAAGCCACAGACTTGATTTTGACAGACAAAGAATATGTTGCCCTTTGTTGTCTCATGCAGTGTTGCGTTCCCCAAACAACTGGATAGATAGACTGGACTGTAATCCTATTGGAGCACCATTCCAGAAGGAACCAGAAGCTTCCAGAAGGAACGAGTAGCTCTGCCAGCTCTAAAGGCTTCTTATGAACAAGAGGGCTGGATTACAGTAAGAGGCAGACAATTACACATCCAACAAACTCTAAACAGAAGACAAACAAAACCAACACAATGCCTCTCAATATGTGGTATACGATAGAGTCCTCTGTCTATTACTGCCGTAATACACTGTGGTGTTTACAGACCTTACTAACAAAGAGCCCCTGCTGTGCTTAAACTACCACGTGCTCAGAGGCTCACGGCTCCTCATCATTTCACTTACATAGAGCTACAGGCATATTATTTGTTTGCTATATAATTTGACTTTGATAGTGGCAGGGTTTTAAAACCAAATGGATGTTTGACATATCGTAAATGTTTCCAGCTATGTTTTTGCAGGATTGGGCTGTATGCTGTAATGGTGTGATAGACGAGTGTGACTTAGTATGGATGTGATTGATAAACTGTCTGACTGACTGAAGCACATTGGGGTAGAGAAAGAATGATAGGCTGCTCTCCACCTGCAGCAGCACTCATGAATCAAATAGTGACTGTGTGGCTCTTCCGGGGAACAGGGGAACTTTTCCCATTTACCATCTCTCATTAACCCACTTCCAAAATGTGCAAATGACTAACTTTTGGGGCTACTGCAGCTATTTATATCAAATACTATTGCATATTTACCCGGATTTACAATGTTCTCTGCTGTGTGTCCCAGTGGCTGTAAGTGATCATTTTCGGCGTCAATATTTTATGATGTACATTAATTAACCTTGAACTGTCTGAGAATGTTGGACAAACGCTTTCCCGGTGTTTGTGCCAAGGAGGGCTCTGTCTGTCAGGGAGGGCTCTGTCTGTCAGGGAGGGCTCTGTCTGTCAGGGAGGGCTCTGTCTGTCAGGGAGGGCTCTGTCTGTCAGGGAGGGCTCTGTCTATCAGGGAGGGCTCTGTCTATCAGGGAGGGCTCTGTCTGTCAGGGAGGGCTCTGTCTGTCAGGGAGGGCTCTGTCTGTCAGGGAGGGCTCTGTCTATCAGGGAGGGCTCTGTCTATCAGGGAGGGCTCTGTCTATCAGGGAGGACTCTCTCTGTCAGGGAGGGCTCTGTCTGTCAGCGAGGGCTCTGTCTGTCAGGGAGTGCTCTGTCTGCCAGGGAGGACTCTGTCTATTAGGGAGGGCTCTGTCTGTCAGGGAGGGCTCTGTCTGTCAGCGAGGGCTCTGTCTGCCAGGGAGGGCTCTGTCTGCCAGGGAGGGCTCTGTCTATCAGGGAGGGCTCTGTCTATCAGGGAGGACTCTCTCTGTCAGGGAGGGCTCTGTCTGTCAGGGAGGGCTCTGTCTGTCAGGGAGGGCTCTGTCTGTCAGGGAGGGCTCTGTCTGTCAGGGAGGGCTCTGTCTGTCAGGGAGGGCTCTGTCTGTCAGGGAGGGCTCTGTCTGTCAGGGAGGGCTCTGTCTGTCAGGGAGGGCTCTGTCTGTCAGGGAGGGCTCTGTCTATCAGGGAGGGCTCTGTCTGTCAGGGAGGGCTCTGTCTATCAGGGAGGGCTCTGACTGTCAGGGAGGGCACTGACTGTCAGGGAGGGCTCTGTCTGTCAGGGAGGGCTCTGTCTGTCAGGGAGGGCTCTGTCTGTCAGGGAGGGCTCTGTCTTTCAGGAAGGGCTCTGTCTGTCAGGGAGGGCTCTGTCTGTCAGCGAGGGCTCTGTCTGTCAGGGAGTGCTCTGTCTGCCAGGGAGGACTCTGTCTATTAGGGAGGGCTCTGTCTGTCAGGGAGGGCTCTGTCTGTCAGCGAGGGCTCTGTCTGCCAGGGAGGGCTCTGTCTGCCAGGGAGGGCTCTGTCTGTCAGGGAGTGCTCTGTCTGCCAGGGAGGACTCTGTCTATTAGGGAGGGCTCTGTCTGTCAGGGAGGGCTCTGTCTGTCAGGGAGGGCTCTGTCTGTCAGGGAGGGCTCTCTCTGTCAGGGAGGGCTCTGTCTGTCAGGGAAGGCTCTGTCTGTCAGGGAGGGCTCTGTCTGCCAGGGAGGGCTCTCTCTGTCAGGGAGGGCTCTGTCTGTCAGGGAGGGCTCTGTCTGTCAGGGAGGGCTCTGTCTGTCAGCGAGGGCTCTGTCTGTCAGGGAGTGCTCTGTCTGCCAGGGAGGACTCTGTCTATTAGGGAGGGCTCTGTCTGTCAGGGAGGGCTCTGTCTGTCAGCGAGGGCTCTGTCTGCCAGGGAGGGCTCTGTCTGCCAGGGAGGGCTCTGTCTGTCAGGGAGTGCTCTGTCTGCCAGGGAGGACTCTGTCTATTAGGGAGGGCTCTGTCTGTCAGGGAGGGCTCTGTCTGTCAGGGAGGGCTCTGTCTGTCAGGGAGGGCTCTCTCTGTCAGGGAGGGCTCTGTCTGTCAGGGAAGGCTCTGTCTGTCAGGGAGGGCTCTGTCTGCCAGGGAGGGCTCTCTCTGTCAGGGAGGGCTCTGTCTGTCAGGGAGGGCTCTCTCTGTCAGGTCCAGCTAGCCTACCCGCCGCTGGTGATGACAACTCTTTAAAAAAAGTAAATGTTCTTCCATGCCATGAATGAGTGATATTGTCTGATGATGTCAGTGATCCAGTTTACACACTCTGAGCGGAAAGCATGTGTTTCATCTCTACAACTAGGCTTATAGGAGGTACATCACTTTGCAATGGTAATGACTGGTGGTTGATATAGATGTCTCTGACTGACATTATATTATATGATCAGGTTGTACCATCCTCCTTAGAGAAAATAACTACACATAGAAAAGCTCATTTATCCATCTTTCACCCCTGGTTAGTCTGAGGTTAGTCTGAGGTTAGTCTGTGGTTAGTCTGGTTAGTATAAAGTTAGTCAAGTTCGTCTGAGGTTAGTCTGAGGTTAGTCTGAGGTTAGTCTGGTTAGTATAAAGTTAGTCAAGTTAGTCTGAGGTTAGTCAGGTTCGTCAGGTTAATCTGATGTTAGTCAGGTTAGTCAGGTTAGTCTGATGTTAGTCAGGTTAGTCTGAGGTTAGTCTGAGGTTAGTCTGGTTAGTATAAAGTTAGTCAAGTTAGTCTGAGGTTAGTCAGGTTCGTCAGGTTAATCTGATGTTAGTCAGGTTAATCTGATGTTAGTCAGGTTAGTCAGGTTAGTCTGATGTTAGTCAGGTTAATCTGATGTTAGTCAGGTTAATCTGATGTTAGTCAGGTTAGTCAGGTTAGTCTGATGTTAGTCAGGTTAGAGTGAGGGTTGTCTGAGGCTAGTGTGGGGTTAGTCTCAGGTTAGTTTGAGGTTAGTCTGAGGTTAGGCCGTAACTCTTTCAACTCATTCACTTGACAGAAGTTTGTAAGGAAGCCCAGAGGGCTTATGACATATGTAGGTATGTTGCATATGACATATGTGACTCTGAGTCAATATTTCAAAGATTACTATCAGGAGGACAAAAGAAACACGTTGTTTCTGTTCTGCCAAGGCATATGCAGAGCTGTCAGTGTAGGACAGAGGGAATAGTTAAGTCCTCCGCTACTTGAGAGAAGAGAAGGGCACAATTGTGCCTGTGATCACCCTTGACTCTTGATTAGTGAAGAAGTCTGAGGGACAGTGGCACAGCCAGGGGCTCACTGATCACACAGATGCATTCTGAGCCGGGTGAAAAGACAGGTAGGGCATAGTGCTTCTATCCATCTCTGGAAAGTCTAGTTTGTTTGGTAGACAGACTCTGCCTGAGGCCCAGACCTCCAGGAGTCAGCACTGACATTACCATATACAGATGTAGGATCTTCATTTGAGCCAGTTTACTACAGCAGGAAAATAATCCTGCTACAACAGGAAATACGAATCATTCGTAAGGGAAAATCAAGTCTGAAATTTCAAAGTGGAAATTATACACTTTTTTTAACTCTCTCTTTAACTCTCTCTTAAACCTCAATTACACTACACATTTTACATATCCTATCCTACAAGTTCTCCTGCAACAGAGTGATCAAATTAAGATCCCATACCTGTACTGTATATCTCTGTCTTTATACATGAGGCAGCTAGCACCGGGTCATGGTCAGTGGGATTGACATTTGAAGTGTTGAATTCTGAGCACCTCACAAATGCATGGCTGAAAACTGTATGGAAATAACAGTTACCAAATGTGTTTTCAGTGCATCTCTCAAGTAAACTTTATAGTCTACTGCTAAACTGGCATCTTGTGTACATACAATACTGCACACATTCTGCAGACATAGTCTGTTGATTCTTATTTTACAGCTTCTCTCTAACTTACCGCATTTCCAATGGAACGATGCGTTTGCCTTGCAGCATTGCATTGCCCCGGCAGTTGCAGTGCCTTCGGTGTGGCACATATGTTGGATTTATCGAATGAATACATCAAAATGTATGTGTAGATGACTTGACAGAAATGGTAGCAGAAGGTGAATTTTGGAGCTATTTGTTGCACACATCCAGATGATGCTGCGCACACATCCAGATTATGCTGCGTACACATCCAGATGATGCTGCACACATATCCAGATGATGCTGCGTACACATCCAGATGATGCTGCACACATATCCAGATGATGCTACGTACATATCCAGATGATGCTGCGTACATATCCAGATGATGCTGCGTACATATCCAGATGATGCTGCACACATATCCAGATGATGCTGCGTACCATTTTGTGCAATGACTCCGTTGGTGTGATCGAGGCGTAAGAGAGAGTGTTTTGGAAATGCCACGCAACTGGGCCGACCTTTAAAGCACTGCAATACATTTGATTCCTGCTTAAACCCAATGAACACAAGAGAGAGGAAGGAATACGATACGATACTTTTGGCCAGAAGAAGTGCAAGGTGATATTTCTTAAGGCTTTGAACCCTGTCCAATAACATTGGATTCAAGTGACCTTTCCTAGCAGGGGAACTGCTCACTGAGGTGCTTCATGGATTAAGCACAGCATCATTAGAATGACCCACGCTGGCAGATAGACTGCCCACATCACATCACAATGAAACCAAATGCTACAGCACCTTATGGAGTGTGAAAGGTTAACCGGGTAGGGAAGTGAGGAAAAGGAGTTGGGAGAATATGGAGTGCAGAAATACACCGCGTCTCTCTGACACTACACAGAGACATTTCCTTTTTTCAGAATACAGAACATGATTCAGAACAACGCTTGACTCCTTTGTAAAAGTACATTTACATTAATTAATGGCCATATTCTATGGCTCTCGTCTCCATCTCCGCCTGCCAGGTCCAGAGTACCGTGCCGTGCTGTGCGGTCAGTGTCTGAGTCTTGTAGCCTGTTTTCCTTGCCTGGCGCTGGGGGAACAGCCCCAGATGGTGGGCCCATTAGTCAGAGCAGCGGAGCCACCCTGGCAATGTAAATGGCCATGTCAGAGGCCCAATAATTGATATGGATGATTACAGGCCTCTCTCTGGCCCCCAGGAATAAGGACCAGGAATATTCTGCTAATTGTCAGTGAAGGATGCAAACTGGCTGCAGGTCATCACTTTTCTCCACTATTCCCAGTGGCCACTTCTGCTCCAAAACACACTCCTCGGCCCTAGAAACTGAGGTTAATACTGTCGCACTAATATTCTTATAGTCTGACTCAAGCTGGAATGAGAAGGGCGAAAGTATGATAGATTTAATGTAGAAAGTGAAGACCTCACCAACGTCCTCTGTGCTCTTGGAAGATCATAAATAAAACATTAAAAGTGATATTTGTAATATTTATTATCGTTTATAAAAAAAATGTTTTAAATGTAAATGTAACTTTACAGATATCAGATATCAAATGTAAACACGGACATAAATAAAAAAAGAAGCAAGGTATTAATAAAAGTTATAATTTGAAAAATACTGCAGTTACAAAAATATTGTAATAACTTGCTTGGACTAAGTGGGATGAGGCAAGAGCACGCCTTCAGAGATACATCATGGAAGTTATTGAAAAGCTTGGGTAGTTCAGGTCCTTCTCCGGGCTGTATGATGGAACAGGTAGCAGGGCTGTGTGTGATTACTCTTCCTATGTTACACTGCTTCAGATGGCATTGCAATAAACTCTATCAGAGCAAGGCTATATCAGGACAAGGCTAGGCTACATCAGGACAAGGCTACATCAGGACAAGGCTGGGCTCCATCAGGACATGGCTGGGCTACACAAGGACAAGGCTGAGCTACATTAGGACAAGGCTACATCAGGACAAGGCTGGGCTCCATCAGGACATGGCTACATCAAGACAAGGCTACATCAGGACAAGGCTACATCAGGAAAAGGCTACATCAGGACAAGGCTGGGCTACACAAGGACAAGGCTACATCAGGACAAGGCTGGGCTCCATCAGGACATGGCTACATCAGGACAAGGCTGGGCTACATTAGGACAAGGCTACATCAGGACAAGGCTGGGCTCCATCAGGACATGGCTACATCAAGACAAGGCTACATCAGGACAAGGCTACATCAGGAAAAGGCTACATCAGGACAAAGCTGGGCTATATCAGGACAAGGCTACATCAGGACAAGGCTGGGCTACATCAGGACAAGGCTACATCAGGACAAGGCTGGGCTACATCAGGACAAGGCTACATCAGGACAAGGCTGGGCTACATCAGGGCAAGGCTACATCAGGACAAAGCTAGATCATGACAGGGCTACATCAGGACAAGGCTGGGTTCCATCAGGACAGGGTTAAATCAGGACAAGGCTACATCAAGACAAGGCTGGACTACATCAGGACAAGGCTACATCAGGACAAGACTTGGCTGGGCTACATCAGGACAAGGCTGGGCTCCATCAGGACTAGGCTACATAAGGACAAGGCTACATCAGGACATGGCTGGGCTACATCAGGACAGGGCTGGGCTCCATCAGGACAAGGCTACATCAGGACAAGGTTGGGCTACATCAGCGCAAGGCTGGGCTACATTAGGACAAGGCCACATCAGGACAAGGGTTGGCTCAATCAGGACAAGGCTGGGCTCCATCAGGACAAGGTTACATCAGGACAAGGCTAGTCTCCATCAGGACAAGGCTGGGCTCCATCAGGACAAGGTTACATCAGGACAAGGCTACATCAGGACAAGACTGGGCTACATCAAGACAAGGCTGGGCTACATTAGGACAGGGCTACATCAGGACAAGGCTTGTCTCCATCAGGACAAAGCTGGGCTCCATCAGGACAAAGCTGGGCTACATCAGGACAAAGCTGGGCTACATCAGGACAAGGCTGGGTTACATCAGGACAAGGCTACATCAGGACAAGGCTACCTCAGGACAAGACTGGGCCCCATCAGGACAAGGCTGGGCCACATCAGGACAAGGCTGGGCTACATCAGGACAAGGCTGGGCTCCATCAGGACATGGCTGGGCTCCATCCGGACAAGGCTACATCAGGACAAGACTTGGCTACATCAAGACATGTTTGGGCTACATAAAGTACAGGGCTCCATCAGGACAAGGCTGGGCTACATCAGGACAAATCTGGGCTACATCAAGACAATGCTGGTCTCTAGCAGGACAAGGCTGGGTTCCATCAGGACAAAGCTGGGCTCCATCAAGACAAAGCTGGGCTCCAGCAGGACAAGGCTGGGTTCCATCAGGACAAGGCTGGGCTACATCAGGACAAAGCTGGGCTAACATCAAGACAATGCTGGGCTCCATCAGGACAAAGCCGGGCTCCATCAAGACAAAGCTGGGCTACATCAGGACAAAGCTGGGCTACATCAGGACAAGGCTGGGTTACATCAGGACAAGGCTACATCAGGACAAGGCTACCTCAGGACAAGACTGGGCCCCATCAGGACTAGGCTGGGCCACATCAGGACAAGGCTGGGCTACATCAGGACATGGCTGGGCTCCATCCGGACAAGGCTACATCAGGACAAGACTTGGCTGGGCTACATTAGGACAAGGCTGGGCTCCATCAGGACAAGGCTTGTCTCCATCAGGACAAGGCTGGGCTACATCAGGACAAGGCTGGGCTCCATCAGGACTAGGCTACATCAGGACAAGGCTACATCAGGACAAGGCTGGGCTACATCAGGAAAAGGCTGGGCTACATCAGGAAAAGGCTGGACTACATCAGGACAAGGCTGGGCTACATCAGGACAAGGCTGGACTACATCAGGACAAGGCTGGGCTACATCAGGACAAGGCTGGGCTACATCAGGACAAGGCTACATTAGGACAAGGCTGGGCTACATCAGGACAAGGCTGGGCTACATCAGGACAAGGCTACATTAGGACAAGGCTGGGCTACATCAGGACAAGGCTGGGCTACATCAGGACAAGGCTGGGCTACATCAGGACAAGGCTGGGCTACATCAGGACAAGGCTGGGCTACATCAGGACAAGGCTGGGCTACATCAGGACAAGGCTGGGCTACATCAGGACAAGGCTGGGCTACATCAGGACAAGGCTGGGCTACATCAGGACAAGGCTACATCAGGACAAGGCTGGGCTACATCAGGACAAGGCTGGGCTACATCAGGACAAGGCCGGGCTACATCAGGATAAGGCCAGGCTACATCAGGACAAGGCAGTGCTACATCAGGACAAGGTTGGGCTACATCAGCGCAAGGCTACATCAGGACAAATCGGGTCCACACATACAAATGAAATCAAATCAAATTTTATTTGTCACATACACATGGTTAGCAGATGTTTCTTCTAGTTCCGACAATGCAGTAATAACCAACGAGTAATCTAACCTAATAATTTCACAACAGCTACCCTATACACACAAGTGTAAAGGGATGAAGAATATGTATGGCATAGGCAAGATGCAGTAGATGGTATCAAGTACAGTATATACATATGAGATGAGTTATGTAGAATATGTAAACACTATATTAAGTGGCATGGTTTAAAGTGGCTAGTGATACATGCATTACATAAAGATAGCAAGATGCAGTAGGTGGTATAGAGTACAGTATATACGTATACATATGAGATGAGTTAGGTAGAATATGTAAACACTATATTAAGTGGCATGGTTTAAAGTGGCTAGTGATACATGCATTACATAAAGATGGCAAGATGCAGTAGGTGGTATAGAGTACAGTATATACATATGAGTTTAGTTATGTAGGGTATGGAAACATTATATTAAGTGGCATTGTTTAAAGGGGCTAGTGATACAGTTTTTACATGTATGACAGCAGCCACTCAATGTCAGTGGTGGCTGTTTAACAGTCTGATGGCCTTGAGATAGAAGCTGTTTTTCAGTCTCTCGGTCCCTGCTTTGATGCACCTGTACTGACCTCGCCTTCTGGATGATAGCGGGGTGAACAGGCAGTGGCTCGGGTGGTTGTTGTCCTTGATGAGCTTTATGGCCTTCCTGTGACATCGGGTGGTGTAGGTGTCCTGGAGGGCAGGTAGTTTGCCCCCGGTGATGCGTTGTGCAGACCTCACTACCCTCTGGAGAGCCTTACGGTTGTGGGCGGAGCAGTTGCCATACCAGGCGGTGATACAGCCCAACAGGATGCTCTCGATTGTGCATCTGTAAAAGTTTGTGAGTGCTTTTGGTGACAAGCTGAATTTCTTCAGCCTCCTGAGGTTGAAGAGGCGCTGCTGCGCCTTCTTCCCCACGCTGTCTGTGTGGGTGGACCAATTCAGTTTGTCCATGTTGTGTACGCCGAGGAACTTAAAACTTACTACCCTCTCCACTACTGTCCCGTCAATGTAGATAGGGGGGTGCTCCCTCTGCTGTTTCCTGAAGTCCACGATCATCTCCTTTGTTTTGTTGACGTTGAGTGTGAGGTTATTTTCCTGACACCACACTCCGAGGGCCCTCACCTCCTCCCTGTAGGCCGTCTCGTCGTTGTTGGTAAACAAGCCTACCACTGTTGTGTCGTCTGCAAACTTGATGATTGAGTTGGAGGCGTGCGTGGCCACGCAGTCGTGGGTGAACAGGGAGTACAGGAGAGGGCTCAGAACGCACCCTTGTGGGGCGGAGATGTTGTTACCTACCCTCACCACCTGGGGGCGGCCCGTCAGGAAGTCCAGTACCCAGTTGCACAGGGCGGGGTCGAGACCCAGGGTCTCAAGCTTGATGACGAGTTTGGAGGGTACTATGGTGTTGAATGGCGAGCTGTAGTTGATGAACAGCATTCTCACATAGGTATTCCTCTTGTCCAGATGGGTTAGGGCAGTGTGCAGTGTGGTTGAGACTGCATCGTCTGTGGACCTATTGGGCCGGTAAGCGAATTGGAGTGGGTCTCGGGTGTCAGGTAGGGTGGAGGTGATATGGTCCTTGACTAGTCTCTCAAAGCACTTCATGATGACGGAAGTGAGTGATATGGGGCGGTCGTTTAGCTCAGTTACCTTAGCTTTCTTGGGAACAGGAACAATGGTGGCATGTGGGAACAGCAGACTGGGATAAGGACTGATTGACACCCACTCCCACACTTCCTGCTGAACTATTCAATGCAATCCAAACCCAAGGCTGAACTTTTGCTTAAATTCTCTGGCCCCAGTCAATCCTTGATGCAACAAAAACAAGTCAGGTGTGTTATTTCTCAACATGACAGTCAAGAAGACACTGTTGTAATTTTGAAAAAGAAAAGAAATCGAGAGCAGAGTTTCTACTGGCTCCACCACGAATCTGAAATCCAGATGTTGTGTTATGCAACATACACTCTTAGTATCATATCATCTATGTTCCTCCTATTGGTGAGATTCTGGTGTGGATGTTGTCTGACGGGTTGGATCTGCATCCACACCATCACATAGCAGAAGATAAAGAGACATTGGCTTGTTTGTGCTGTATGCCATGGATTAAAAAACTTTGATCAATCAATGAACTTGTACCTGCTAATTGTTTCGCTGAACATCTGTGCATAGCATTATGTTTACAAAACATTGCAGAATGGTTTGGTACTTCATTCATGACAGTAGGAAAATGTTGTAAGCATTAATCATCAAAGAATGAAAGAAGAAGTCAAATAGTTTCACAGCTCTCATGCAATTGGTGTTGAATTGGAGTACCATTAAAAGATTACACTTCAAACGCCCAATTGCAATAATGCCCGAGTTCAATATCTGTCCCCAGGCCTTGAATGAAAGCATGGAAACTTTGTGACCTGACATAAAATACTTTTTAAAAGTCATGCATCACTTATCTGGCCATCGTTCATCAGTGAGCTCTGCCAAAATGGAACATGACTCCGAGAAAAAATAACAAATCAATGTAAAGAGGAAAATGTGGAAGGAGCGAAGGATTCCATTTCAAGGCACATTTTTCACACTATAATTGTACTGTTCAGCACTAAATCCAGTACATTTCATGAGCCTTTAAGAAGACTTGGTTATATTGCAGTTTTATGAAGCATAAACATGGAGCAGTTTACCTAAATGATGTGCATTTCATCTCTTTTAATTGTACCAGTTGTTGGCTCTGGGAGCTTTTAAAGCCAGTGATCCTGGACACCACTGATATAGTGAAAACAAGGGGCTATAAAAACAGTACAGCAGGATTATGTAGAGGGATAGTTAGATGTCTTCCCTCGTATGTCTGTGTGTGAATGGGGCGGCCAGTTTGTGCTCACTGGCTAAAACCTGCATTATACAAGATTATTTCCCCTCCCAAAGTCCATAAACAAATATTGGATGTCAACATAATATTGTCTTCAACGGTCAGATCAGTGATGAGAGATAGAGGAAAGGAGGAGAGAGATTGTGGAGGAGAGAATAGAGTAGAGAAGAGAAGACAGGAGAAGATAGAGGTGAGAGAATAGGAGAGGAGAGAGATGAGAGGAGAGGAGAGGATAGAGGTGAGACGTGAGATGAGAGGATAGGAGAGAGGAGAGGTGAGAGAATATGAGAGGGGAGAGATGAGGGGAGAGAGGAGAGGTGAGAGGAGAGGGGAGAGAGGAAAGGAGAGAGGAGAGGTGAGAGAATAGGAGAGGGGAGAGATGAGGAGAGAGGAGAGGGGAAATGAGAGAGGAGAGAGACGAGAGGATAGGAGAGAGAGGAGAGAGATGAGAGGATAGGACCACAGTAGCAGCTACAGCAGAGCTTCAGTGGAGCCGGCTGACTTGACCTTTTCAGGTATGTGTGTGGCGATCCCTCCACATGACCCCAGACTGAGAGGGCTCAGAGACAGGGATTTGTTTAGCGTGGATACATGCGCCACATATATATTACCTTATTCCAAGGTTTGCTTTGTCTACATACATTTCAGACAGTATTGTTATGGTGAAACATGTCTTTGTCTACGTATGTTTCAGACAGTATTGTTATGGTGAAACATGTCTTTGTCTACGTATGTTTCAGACAGTATTGTTATGGTGAAACATGTCTTTGTCTACGTATGTTTCAGACAGTATTGTTATGGTGAAACATGTCTTTGTCTACGTATGTTTCAGACAGTATTGTTATGGTGAAACATGTCTTTGTCTACGTATGTTTCAGACAGTATTGTTATGGTGAAACATGTCTTTGTCTACATACGTTTCAGACAGTATTGTTATGGTGAAACATGTCCTTGTCTACGTATGTTTCAGAGAGTATTGTAAAACACATCTTTCCATCCCAGTATATTAAGTGTCAATACAATGCAGGTAGGAGCAGCTAATGAACTACAGTCCACAGTCCTCTATCTAAGCTCTGAGAATAGCTTGATCATTGGATGACACTATAATTGCAAGTCTTCCATGCTCAGTGGTTTTAGTACGTTTTAAAGACAAGGCATTATTAGTTGATGAACCTCAGTTAGCTGGTACTAACCTCCATCAGGGAGATGAATACAGTGGTCTGTTAAACACTGCTGTGAGACAGCATGTGTCACTGGGCCTGTTCCTCTCTGTGCTGCGCTGGGATTGGCTGCCTCAGTCTGCTGCATCCAGACTGTCTGTCTCAGTCATTCCATCACTTACTGAGGAGAGTCCTTTCACAGTCAATGATGAAGAACTGTCCCTCTCCATCACTCTGTAGCAGGGAAATGAGTTCTCTCACACGGTGTCTATGATGGGGCTGAAAATAGTTTCTCAAACAAAACCTGTCTTCAGAAACAAATTATGTTCAACCTGTTTCATTCTCTCAGCTCTCCGCCATTTTACGTTTCCTTACAGGTGACAAAGCTATCAATCATTGTCACTTTTGGCAAAAGGGTTGGAGCCTATGTGCACATTTTATGTATAGATACACTACTGTTCAAAAGTTTGGGGTCACTTAGAAATGTTCTTGTTTTTGAAAGAAAAGCTATTTTTTGTCCTTTAAAATAATATCAAATTGGTCAGAAATACAGTGTAGACAATGTTGTAAATTGCTATTGTAGCTGGAAATGGCAGAATTTTTAATGGAATATATACATAGCTGTACAGAGGACCATTATCAGCAACCATCAGTCCTGTGTTCCAATGGCATGTTGTGTTAGCTAATCCAAGTTTATCATTATAAAAGGATAATTGATCATTACATAACCCTTTTGCAATTGTTAGCACAGCTGAAAACTTTTGTTCTGATTAAAGGAGCAGTAAAACTGGACTTCTTTAGACTAGTTGAGTATCAGGAGCATCAGCATTTGTGGGTTCGATTACAGGCTCAAAACAAAGACCTTTCTTCTGAAACTCGTCAGTCTATTCATGTTCTGAGAAACGAAGACTATTCCAAGCGAGAAATTGCCAAGAAACTGAAGAGCTGTCATGTACTGTATACTCCCTCTCCGGCCTTTAGGTCATCAGGCTGCTGATGATCCCGCACACCTGTCACCATCGTCTCACACACCTGCACCTCATGACACTCACCTGGACTCCATCACCTCCTTGATAATCCTCCCTATATCTGTCACTCCCCTTGGTTCTTTCATCAGGTGTTATTGACTATTTTCATGTCGGTGTGTTGTTTGTGTTTCGTGTTTATTGTTTCTTTTATTTATTAAAACGCTCACTCCCTGAACTTGCTACCCATCTCTCTGCACACGCGTTACAATCTTATACAACACCGTGTACTAGTTCATTCACAGAACAGCGCAAACTGGCTCTAACCAGAAAAGAAAGAGGAGTGGGAGGCCCCGGTGCACATTTGATTAAGAGGACAAGTACATTAGAGTGTCTAGTTTGAGAAAGAGACGCTTCACAAGTCCTCAACTGGCAGCTTCATTAAATAGTACCTGCAAAACACTAGTCTCAACGTCAACAGTGAAGAGGAGACTCCGGGATGCTGGCCTTCTAGGCAGAGTTGCAATGAATAAGCCATATCTCAGACTGGCCAATAAAAGTAAAGATTAAGATGGGCAAAAGAACACAGACACTGGACAGAGGAAGATTGGAAAAAAAGTGTTATGGACAGACTAATCTAAGTTTGAGGTGTTCGGATCACAAAGAAGAACATTCGTGAGACGCAGAAAAAATGAAAAGATGCTGGAGGAAAGCTTGACACCATCTGTCAAGCATGGTGGAGGCAATGTGATGGTCTGGGGTTCCTTTGGTGGTGGTAAAGTGGGAGATTTGTACAGGGTAAAAGGGATCTTGAGAAGGAAGGCCATCTCTCCATTTTGCAACGCCATGCCATACCCTGTGGACAGAACTTAATTGGAGCCAATTTCCTCCAACAACAGGACAATGACCCAAAGCACAGCTCCAAACTATGCAATAACTATTTAGGGAAGAAGCAGTCAGCTGGTATTCTGTCTATAATGGAGTGGCCAGCACAGTCACCAGATCTCAACCCTATTGAGTTGTTGTGTGAGCAGCTTGACATTATGGTACGTAAGAAGTGCCCATCAAGACAATCCAACTTGTGGGAGGTGCTTCAGGAAGAATGGGGTGAAATCTCTTCAGATTACCTCAACAAATTGACAACTGGAATGCCAAAGGTCTGCAAGGCTATAATTGCTGTAAATGGAGGATTCTTTGACGAAAGCAAAGTTTGAAGGACACAATTATTATTTCAATTAAAAATAATTATTTATAACCTTGTCAACGTCTTGACTATATTTCCTATTCATTTTGCAACTCATTTCATATATGCTTTCATGGAAAACAAGAACATTTCTAAGTGACCCCAAACTTTTGAACGGTTGTATATATACATATACGTATAGGAATATATGTATTTATATATGCTGTACCAGTCAAAAGTTTGGACACACCGACTCATTCAAGGGTTTTTCTTTATTTGTACTATTTTCTACATTGTAGAATAATAGTGAATACATCAAAACTATGAAATAACACATATGGAATCAAGTAGTAACTAAAAAAGTACATTTTATTTTTGAGATTCTTCAAAGTAGCCACCCTTTGCCTTGATGACAGCTTTGCACAATCTTGGCATTCTCTCAACCAGCTTCACCTGGAATGCTTTTCCAACAGTCTTGAAGGAATTCCCACATATGCTGAGCACTTGTTTGCAGCTTTTCCTGCAGTCTGTGGTCCAACTCATCCCTCAGCCAGGTCATCTGATGCAGCAGGCCATCAATCTCTATCTTTGTCAAATAGCCCTTACACAGCCTGGAGGTGTGTTTGGGGTCATTGTCATGTTGAAAAACAAATTATAGTGTAAGAACCAACGCTGGAGATGAGAAGCAGGTACAGAGAGTGAACATTTAATAATATTGCACAGACATGGAACAGGACAGGAACATCGTCAGAACCGGGTTACACAACAACATATGACAATTAATGCTGCAACTTCAGGAGTTTGTTCCTGTACAGGAACCAAATCAGCGGAAATTCCAGAGCGCCAACTAATTGTACTCGTTAAAACTCAAACTTTCATTAAAATTCACATGCAGGGTACTCAATTCAAGCCACACTCGTTGTGAATATAGCCAACACGTCAGATTTGTAAAATGCTTTTCGGCGAAAGTATGAGAAGCTATTATCCGATAGCATGCAGCCCCCAGAAACACACAAAGGGGACGTAAACAAAGAAATTAGCGTAGCCGGCGCTACCCAAAAAGCAAAAATAAAATATAAAACATTCATTACCTTTGACGAGATTCTTTGTTGGCACTCCTATATGTCCCATAAACATCACAATTTGGGTATTTTTTTCGATTAAATCGGTCCATATATACCCAAAATGTCCATTTATGAACACCGTGAAATCCATGTAAAAAGGCACCTTTCCCAACGCAACGTAATTTATTAAAATTCATAAAGTTGCCTATAAACTTTGACAAAACACTTCAACCTACTTCTGTAATCCAAGTTTAGGTATTAGTAAACGTTAATAAACGATCAAATTGATCACGGAGCGATCTGTATTCAATAACTAGACGTTTACAAAACGAAGTCCAGTTGCTCACGGACATTTTCTTCAGTTGCGCACCTGAAGACCGGATGTGCTAATGACCAATCTAACCAAGGAAAAAGGGCCCTGGTAATCACAACACTGGCGACATCGTGTGGAATCTGTAGGAATTGCAAACACAGTTCCATCATTTATGACAAGCCTTAGACAATACAAACAATGGCGGATGGATTTTTTCTTTGTTGATTTTGTGATGAGGTTTTCTTGCGATTTTGACAACGGAACTCGTTATGTTATAGTCACAGACACCATTGAACCAGTTCTAGAAACTTCAGAGTGTTTTCTATGCACACATACTAATCATATGCATATACTGTATTCCTGGCATGAGTAGCAGGACGTTGAAATGTTGCGCGATTTTTAACAGAATTTTAAAAAGTAGCACGATCAGGTTTTAATGCTGAAGTGGGGAACAGAACTGGGGAACAGACAGATATTGTGGAGGTAATGACACAGGTGATTTGAGTCCAGTTGAGTGCAATGAGTCGCTGATGTGCGTGACGAGGGAAGCAGGGGTGCGTAATGATGGTGGCAGGAGTGAGTAGTGTTGGGCAGCCTGGCGACTTTGTGCGCCAGGGAGGGAGAGCGGGAGCAGATAGTCCGACTAGGAACAAACCAGATGGGAGGGCGTATCGCTGCAGAATGCTGTGGTAACCATGCTGGTTAAGTGTGCCTTGAATTCTAAATAAATCACGGAGCGTGTCACCAGCAAAGCACCCCCACATCATCACACCTCCTCCTCCATGCTTCACGGTGGGCGGTGGGTAGGACACAAGCGGAAATTATCCGTTAAACCTCATTTTTCAACCACTCCACAGATTTCTTGTTAACAAAATCTAGTTTTGGCAAGTCAGTTAGGACATCTACTTTGTGCATGACACAAGTCATTTATTCAGCAATTGTTTACAGACAGATTATTTCACTTATAATTCACTGTATCACAATTCCAGTGGGTCAGAAGTTTACATACACTAAGTTGACTGTGCCTTTAAACAGCTTGGACAATTCCAGAAAATTATGTCATGACTTTGGAAGCTTCTGGTTGGCTAATTGACATTATTTGAGTCAATTGGTGTACCCGTGGATGTATTTCAAGGCCTGCCTCTTTGCTTGACATCATGAGAAAATCAAAAGAAATCAGCCAAGACCACAGAAAAAAAATTGTAGACCTCCACAAGTCTGGTTCATCCTTGAGATTAATTTCCAAATGCCTAAAGGTACCACGTTCATCTGTACAAACAATAGTATGCAAGTATAAACACCATGGGACCACGCAGTCATCATACCGCTCAGGAAGGAGACGCGTTCTGTCTCCTAGAGATGAACGTACTTTGGCGTGAAAAGTGCAAATCAATCCCAGAACAACAGCAAAGGACCTTGTGAAGATGCTGGAGGAAACAGGTACAAAAGTATTTATATCCACAGTAAAAACGAGTCCTATACCGCTCAGCAAGGAAGAAGCCACTGCTCCAAAACCACCATAAAAAAATCCAGACTACGGTTTGCAACTGCACATGGGGACAAAGATTGGAGATATGTCCTCTGGTCTGATGAAACAAAAATAGAACTGTTTGGCCATAATGACCATCGTTATGTTTGGAGAAAAAAGGGGGAGGCTGGCAAGCCGAAGAACACCATCTCAACAGTGAAGCACGGGGGTGGCAGCATTATGTTGTGGGGGTGCTTTACTAGGATTAAATGTCAGGAATTGTGAACATTTTTGTTTTATTCTACCATTGAATGGGTAAGTGTGTCCAAACTTTTGACTGGTGCTGTACATAATCCCGATTCAAGTGATAGTGTGAACTGCAATAATACCTTTGTTGCTGACGCAGCTGAATCATGGACATAAGATTCATAAACTTCCCTCAAGTTGACCATAATGTAAGTTAAAACTTTTACATGAGACAGGAGATGAGAACTTTCTCCCCACCATTAGTATCCCAATCCTGTTTGGAACACAACATTCTATCCCTTCCATATGCCACTGGTGTCCAGTGGTTGGTAATTACAGTCGTTATCCATTCCACTGCCTTTGACGCCAGCTGGCCGGTAGAAAGCAAACCCTGTTTCTTTCCCAGAAAAGATCTTATCAGGAAACTGTCAATGAGATGAAGCCATTTCTGGCTTCACCACTGACATGCAAACAAGATTACCTGGCTACTAATTCTGCAGCTGCTCCTCTCCCTGCTGATGATGATCAACAAGCTGGTTAACAATACTTGCGGACACAAGTGGATGGTGTTTACTAAGTTGTGTCTGACCGCTGTTTGTCTAGCACCTTGAAGAAAGAGCGATGGAACGAGAAGGTGAGATGCTGCTGAAAAGGAAAGTACACAATTAGCTCTGCGATCAATTTACCAGGGTGATGGGCTAAACATCAATGGTCTGATTATGCACGTCATCTGCTTGAAATGAGATCAAATAATCGATGAGCTCAGCTAAGGCATGAGAGATCCATGGATGGGTGATCCATACCGCCTGTGGGCCAGGAGTGAAAGGTTCGCGCGGCCAGAAATGTATACAGCATTATACAGCATACATGTTTGACTCCGTACCATTAATTCCATTCCAGCCATTACAATAAGCCCATCCTCCTATATCTCCTCCCACCAGCGTCTTCTGATATACAGATGGACGTGTACAGAGGGGTAACTTAAAGAAGAGAGTGAAAATGAAAAACATAATGTCTGTAAAACAGAAATTATATATTTTATATTACTTGACAAGTCAGTTAAGAACAAAATCTTATTTACAATGACTGCCTACCGCAGATAACGCTGGGCCAATTGTGTACTGCCCTATGGGACTTCCAATCACAGCCAGATGTGATACAGCCTGGATTTGAACTAGGGACTGCAGTGATGCCTCTAGCACTGAGACGCAGTGCCTTAAACTGCTGTGCCACACGGGAGCCCAAAGAATAGAGAATCCCTGGAATTCAAATCCCAGCTTCCTTGCATTCCACGTCATCCAGATGAGAGGTAGGGTGAGAAAGTATTGAACCAGGACACAGACATTTATACAAAGGGGAGTAATATGCCACCATGTAAATGGAGACAAATCATCTTTCCCCAGGAGTCCATTAGATTATTTTCACTTTCATGATCTAATTTGTAATCAATATAGTTGAAACCCTCTGTGGATGCAATTACAGGTCTCTGTGGATGCACTTACAGGTCTCTGTGGATGCACTTACAGGTCTCTGTGGATGCACTTACAGGTCTCTGTGGATGCACTGACAGGTCTCTGTGGATGCACTGACAGGTCTCTGTGGATGCACTTACAGGTCTCTGTGGATACACTTACTGGTCTCTGTGGATACACTTACAGGTCTCTGTGGATGCACTTACAGGTCTCTGTGGATACACTTACTGGTCTCTGTGGATACACTTACAGGTCTCTGTGGATGCACTGACAGATCTCTGTGGATACACTTACAGGTCTCTGTGGGGAGTTGGATAAATGTTTAAAAAGAGGATGGAGAATGAAGAGAAAGGTCTGGATATTCAACATCATACTTTACTATTTTCCAAAGACATTAATTAATTAGGACCCTGACATAAACACAACTAAAAGAAAGATTCAAAAGCAGCTCATTTTCTTAAATCAGGAGAAAATGTGACAAACTTGATACAGAAATATAGATGCTTGGTTCATACTGATATACAGTATCAGACAGTGTTTGTCTTTGAGTGACAGAGGGTTGGTTCATACTGATATATCAGACTGTGTTTGTGTTTGAGTGACAGAGGGTTGGTTCATACTGATATATCAGACAGTGTTTGTCTTTGAGTGACAGAGGGTTGGTTCATACTGATATACAGTATCAGACAGTGTTTGTCTTTGAGTGACAGAAGGTTGGTTCATACTGATATATCAGACAGTGTTTGTCTTTGAGTGACAGAGGGTTGGTTCATACTGATATATCAGACAGTGTTTGTCTTTGAGTGACAGAGGGTTGGTTCATACTGATATATCAGACAGTGTTTGTCTTTGAGTGACAGAGGGTTGGTTCATACTGATATATCAGACAGTGTTTGTCTTTGAGTGACAGAGGGTTGGTTCATACTGATATACAGTATCAGACAGTGTTTTGTCTTTGAGTGACAGAAGGTTGGTTCATACTGATATATCAGACAGTGTTTGTCTTTGAGTGACAGAGGGTTGGTTCATACTGATATATCAGACAGTGTTTGTCTTTGAGTGACAGAGGGTTGGTTCATACTGATATATCAGACAGTGTTTGTCTTTGAGTGACAGAGGGTTGGTTCATACTGATATACAGTATCAGACAGTGTTTTGTCTTTGAGTGACAGAAGGTTGGTTCATACTGATATATCAGACAGTGTTTGTGTTTGAGTGACAGAGGGTTGGTTCATACTGATATATCAGACAGTGTTTGTCTTTGATTGACAGAGGGTTGGTTCATACTGATATATCAGACAGTGTTGGTCTTTGAGTGACAGAAGGTTGGTTCATACTGATATATCAGACAGTGTTTGTCTTTGAGTGACAGAGGGTTGGTTCATACTGATATATCAGACCGTGTTGGTCTTTGAGTGACAGAAGGTTGGTTCATACTGATATATCAGACAGTGTTTGTCTTTGAGTGACAGAAGGTTGGTTCATACTGATATATCAGACAGTGTTTGTCTTTGAGTGACAGAAGGTTGGTTCATACTGATATTTCAGACAGTGTTTGTCTTTGAGTGACAGAAGGTTGGTTCATACATATATATCAGACAGTGTTTGTCTTTGAGTGACAGAGGGTTGGTTCATACTGATATATCAGACCGTGTTGGTCTTTGAGTGACAGAAGGTTGGTTCATACTGATATATCAGACAGTGTTGGTCTTTGAGTGACAGAAGGTTGGTTCATGCTGATATATCAGACAGTGTTGGTCTTTGAGTGACAGAAGGTTGGTTCATGCTGATATATCAGACAGTGTTGGTCTTTGAGTGACAGAAGGTTGGTTCATGCTGATATATCAGACAGTGTTGGTCTTTGAGTGACAGAGGGGACTCTAATATAATACAGGAAACCCTGGCCCTCACACTTGATGTCAGGAAAGAGTCTCGGATACGAGCAAAGAAAAGGAACCACAGATTTGATATTGATGACATTTCAGGGGCCATGTTCTTTTCTCTCCACACAGGTCAAAAGGTTATGACCTTCACTTTGTTCTCTGTGTAGGATTCAACATCAGATGACTCTTTGTATCTACTGACTTGCAGGTTACCTCTGCCACTCACACGTGGATAATGAGCAACTGAACTATATCCAGTGATCCTAAAACTGATGGTGACATTCTATTCCCATTATCGTATATACAGTTGAAGTCGGAAGTTTACATACATCTTAGCCAAATACATTTAAACTCAGATTTTCACATTTCCTGACATTTAATCCTAAGAAAATCCCCTGTTGTAGTTCAGTTAGGATCACCAATTTATTTTAAGAATATGAAATGTCAGAATAATAGAGAGAATGATTTACTTCTGCTTTTATTTCTTTCATCACATTCCCAGTGGGTCAGAAGTTCACATACACTCAATTAGTATTTGGTAGCATTGCCTTTAAATTGTTTAACTTGGGTCAAACATTTCAGGTAGCCTTCCACAAGCTTCCCACAATAAGTTGGGTGAATTTTGGCCCATTCCTCCTGGAAGAGCTGGTCTACTGAGTCAGGTTTGTAGGCCTCCTTGCTCGCACATGCTTTTTCAGTTCTGCCCACAAATGTTCTATAGGATTGAGGTCAGGGCTTTGTGAAGGCCCCTCCAATATCTTGACTTTGTTGTCCTTAAGCCATTTTGCCACAACTTTGGAAGAATGCTTGGGGTCATTGTCCATTTGGAAGACCCATTTGCGACCAAGCTTTAACTTCCTGACTGATGTATTAAGATGTTGCTTCAATATATCCACATAATTCTCCTTTCTCATGATGCCATCTATTTTGTGAAGTTCACCAGTCCCTCCTGCAGCAAAGCAACCCCACAACATGATGCTGCCACCCCCGTGCTTCACGGTTGGGATGGTGTTCTTCAGCTTGCAAGCCACCCCCTTTTTCCTCCAGACATAACGATGGGCATTATGGCCAAACAGTTCTATTTTTGTTTCTCCAAAAGTTACGATCTTTGTCCCCATGTGCAGTTGCAAACCATAGTCTGGATTTTTTTGGTGGTTTTGGAGCATCGGCTTCTTCCTTGCTGAGCAGCCTTTCAGGTTATGTCGATATAGGACTTGTTTTACTGTGGATATAGATACTTTTGTACTTGTTTCCTCCAGCATCTTCACAGGGTCCTTTGCGGTTGTTCTGGGATTGATTTGCAGTTTTTGCACCAAAGCACGTTCATCTCTAGGAGACAGAATGTGTCGCTTTCCTGAGCGGTATGACGGCTGCGTGGTCCTATGGTGTTTATGCTTGTGTACTATTGTTTGTACAGATGAACGTGGTACCTTCAGGCGTTTGGAAATTGCTCCCAAGGATGAACCAGACTTGTGGAGGTCTATCATTTTTTCTGAGGTCTTGGCGGATTTCTTTTGATTTTCCCATGATGTCAAGCAAAGAGGCACTGAGATTGAAGGTAAGCCTTGAAATACATCCACAGGTACACCTCCAATTGACTGAAATTATGTCAATTAGCCTATCAGATGCTTCCAAAGCCATGAAATCATTTTCTGGAATCTTCCAAGCTGTTTAAAGGCACAGTCAACTTAGTGTATGTAAACATCTGACCCACTGGAGTTGTGATACAGTGAATTATAAGTGAAATAATCTGCCTGTAAACAATTGTTGGAAAAAATACTTGTGTCATGCACAAAGTAGATGTCCTAACTGACTTGCCTAAACTATATTTTGTGAACAAGAAGTTTGTGGAGTGGTTGAAATACAAGTTTAATGACTCCAACCTAAGTGTATGTAAATGTCTGACTTCAACTGTACATCATCAGCTACATCAAGATGTCTTCTGTCCTGCAGGCTTGATCAACAAGGAGGTCCAGTCTTTTGAGGTTGGGATGGAAAGATGAACTGGGTTTGAAAGGATGAGCATAGCAGTGTTCTGGCCTCCTAAAGAGGGGGGCAACAAGGGACCACTAGTCAGGGTGTGCCAGATTCTTCAGAGATGAAAGCAGAGTGCACCTGGCAGAGTTGCGCTCTGTAACATCTTTGATCCACTGTGACGAACATCAAAGCCTCTGTTGGGGCTTTGTGAGGAGACCAGCCTGCGAAACACTTCTCCTCCAAGTGCCAATCTACAGTATAAAGAGTCCCACTCTACAAGGGGTAAAGCAGACCTTGGATACAGTCCATAAAGGGAAATTATAGCAATTCTGCTGTCTCTAAAGGCAATGGAACTCTGAATTGATCCATCAATAATGATAGCAGGGAAATTCACTGCAATTACCCTGAGAGTTAGCTGTTATTTGTGGACATAGAAAATACACTACAGGGTGTAGTGTGAGGGGTGTTTACAGGTTGCTAGGGCCATACAAACCAAGAGACTCTTGTATAGATTGTTATTACTGTGTACAACGGTCCTCTAAAAACACTCCAAACCGCTGCTTCTAAAAACCCTACAATCACAAGCACTATCATTACTTCTTGCATGCATGTTTTTTCCTTGAATTGTACCGTACATTGGGTGGCGATTCAAATTCTGCTAGTTTCATAACATGTGCCTGTATAGTGGTAGGCGTACAGACTATACACTCTTGCACTTGTCAATTAATTAGCTTCGTATGTGTCCTGTTCCTCTCATTGATAATGTCTGGTATAGAGACTGGTGATGCACAGAACATACTGCATGGAACGTGTAACAGTACCAGATCAAATCCTTTGGGAACAGCAGTAAAATTAAGAAAAAAATACCAGATAATTTCTAGTGTTTTTCTCCCTTTTTTAAAGACTAGCGTTTTTTCTCCCTGCCCAGTAAGTACTGTTTGTCCCCGTTAGTGAAGATGCTTGTGATTTTCTCATGATGACGGTCCATATTCTTTTCTCTTGATGATAAGTAGCCAGTGGAGCCCTTTGTGATCAACACCCTCAGCTAGAGTAGAAGAGATTATACTGTAGAGCAGACCTGCTACAAACCCATTACTCCTCCATTCTACACTAAGCCATGTTTGGTAAAGTTATTTTCTACATAACAAGATGAATAATGAGATTTAAAATACAGACCCAAGGCATAGATTGAGCTGTTGGTGAATAAAGAACAGGTAAATAATATATAATTATTGAACATGCCATAAAAATAAAGGCATTTTAATTATATGAAGTGTAGTTTGGTCCACCCTCTTTTTTATGGTAAATAATGTACTCTACAATTGTAGACCCTGGCCTAGTAGACTGTGATTTATATCATTTTGCTTGGTCCCCTGGTAACTTGCAGGCCAGAGTGGATACTCCATTAAACAGTTTTATTTACATGATATAACGTTAACAGGGGGAATCCAGAGGTCTTTCCAGCATGTTCCCTGCCCCTTGGGGAAATAGCACATTACAGGGCCTTCGGAGAGGATTCAGACCCCTTCACTTGTTCCACATTTTGTTAAGTTACAGCCTTGTTCTAAAATGGATGAAATAAAATTAAAACCTCATCAATCTACACACAATATCCCACAATGACAAAGTGCAAACAGGTTTGTTGAAATGTTTGCAAATTTCCTAAATATAAAAAACAGATATACCTTATTTACATACTGTAAGTATTCAGCCTCTTTGCTTTGAGACTCGAAATTGAGCTCAGGTACATCCTGTTTCCATTGATCATCCTTGAGATGTTTCTACAACTTGGAGTCCACCTGTGGTAAATTCAATTGATTAGACATGATTTGGAAAGGCACACACCTGTCTATATAAGGTCCCACAGTTGACAGTCCATGTCAAATCAAAAACCAAGCCATGAGGTCGAAGGAATTGTCTGTAGAGCTCCGAGACAGGATTGTGTCGAGGCACAGATCTGGGGAAGGCAACTAAAATAATTTTTGCAGCATTGCAGGTCCCCAAGAACACAGTGGCCTCCATCATTCTTAAATGTAAGAAGTTTGAATGATGGTCAATCTGACAGAGCTCTAGAGTTCCTCTGTGGAGATGGGAGAACCTTCCAGAAGGACAACCACCTCTGCAGCACTCCACAACTCAGGCCTTTATGGTAGAGTGGCCAGGCAGAAGCCGCTCCTCAGTAAAAGCACATGACAGTCTGCTTGGAGTTCGCCAAAAGGCATCTAAAGACTCTCAGACCATGAGAAACAAGATTCTCTGGTCTGATGAAACCAGGATTGAACTCTTTGGCCTGAATGCCAATCATCACGTCTGGAGGAAACCTGGCACCATCCCTACAGTGAAGCATGGTGGTGGCAGCATCATGTTTTTCAGTGGAAGGGACTGGGAGACTAGTCAGGATAGGCAAAGATGAACATAGAAAAGTACAGAGAGATCCTTGATGAAAACCTGCTCCAGCGCACTCAGGACCTCAGACTGGGTCGAAGGTTCACCTTCCAACAGGACAACGACCATAAGCACACAACCAACACAACACAGAGTGGCTCAGTCAGAGCCCGGACTTGAACACAATCGAACATCTCTAGAGAGACCTGAAAATATTTGTGCAGCGACGCTACCCCTCCAACCTGACAGAGCTTGAGAGGATCTGCAGAGAACAATGGGAGAAACTTCCCAAATAGAGGTGTGCCAAGCTTGTAGCGTCATACTCAAGAAGACTCAATGCTGTAATCACTGCCAAAGGTGCTTCAACAAAGTATTGAGTAAATGGTCAGAATTTTTATGTAAATGTATATTTCTGTTTTTTTTATTAGCAAAAACCTGTTATTGCTTTGTCGTTATGGGGTATTGTGTGGAGATTGATGAGGGGGGAAAACTATTTAATACATTTTAGAATAAGGCCGTAGCGTAACAAAATGTGGAATAAGTCAAGGGGTCTGAATACTTTCTGAATGCACTGTATATTAGTTACACACAACATGTATTTTTAGTTTAGCTTACGGGGGAGTGGGGTGTTGAATTATGTTATATCCTCAAAGTATCTTCAGTCTCTCCGGTAACCAACTGTACATCAACTGTACACGCATTTCCAATATCTACCATATAACTCAACAGGGCATTATAATTCATGTTCCCGACCACGATCAGAGAACTGAATGTGGAAGTGGATTGTTCCTGAGACGCTTCCTGTGGTGTGACACATGTGTACAAAGGGGTGTCTACTGTCTAATTGGACTCAGACAAATGAATCAATGACATCAATAGCAAATTACACCATTTAAAATTGATCCTTGGAATAAGTGCAGCATAGATCATTTCAATCTTTGATGACTTTACCACAATATTTATGTTACACTGAGCATATTTAGGAACTAATTCAATTTCAATGGAGATAATCAATGTTTGAAGCTGCATGAGAACTCTATTGATCTTCAGTTACTAGTGGATGTCTGTCTGGTGAAACTTGGCTGACAGGATACTAACATCTCACTCATTGAATGATTTTTCAACTCTACAAAGAAACGGGGGGGGTCAAGGCATGAGAGTCAAAGCATGAGAGTCAATAAGGTCAATAAGGCCCACTATCTGTTCAGCATCACAACAGCTTTTGACAAATCAGGACCATGGATAGTGCATATCTTGACAAAACCTTTCATGAGTATTTGCGTTGTGAAATTGTTTTGTTTTAATAAGTGACAGGATGATTTCGATTTTTCATAAAAGTGTCAGAAGTTATATTTGAAATATATCTACATAAGAAAAATCCACGAGCATGAAAATGATTGTGATACAAATAGGTATTTTTAAAATACTGCCACTGCCTTCTAAATGTCATGGCCTATAACAACCAACAGAAGAGAATTCCATTTCCTCTGCAGGCAAACAAAGCAGTAGCGGTCAGCAGTAGATTGTCTATTGCTAGCTGTCAGTTTCTGGCATTCAATCATCATCTAGAACTGGGCCTGTTAAGAGCAATGAGAAAAATAGTATGTTTATGAAAGAGCTTTAATAGTGTTGATTTATTTATAGATTTTTAGCAAGTGATTGTGCATTAAGCGTTAATATAGAATAATATAGAAGTGTTAATATAAACCACATCACCTGAATTCATTATATTAGCCATCTCTCCCAGTTACATCAACCTATAAGGGGAGAGAGGAGGATATAGAGGAGGGTGATAGAGGAGGAGGGAGATAAAGGAGGGGAGAGAGGATGGAAGAAAGGAGGGGAGAGATGAGGGAGAGAGGAGGGAAATATAAGAGGGAAGAGAGGAGGAGATAGAGGAGGGTGATAGAAGAGGGAGGAGGGGAGAAAGGAGGGGAGAGAGGAAGGAGATAGGAGGGGAGAGAGGAGAAGAGAGAGGAGGGGAGAGGGGAGAGAGGAGGGGAGAGAGGAGGGTGATAGAGGAGGGAAAAGAGGAGGAGGGAGATGGAGGAGTAGAGAAAGGAGGGGAGAGAGGAAGGAGAGAGGAGGGGAGAGAGGAGTAGAGAGAGGAGGGGAGAGAGGAGGGGAAAGGGGGGATAAAGGAGAGGAGAGAGAATTCAGTATATTAGCCATCTCTCCCAGTTACATCAACCTATAAGGGGAGAGAGGAGGATATAGAGGAGGGCGATAGAGGAGAGAGATAGAGGAGAAGGGAGATAAAGGAGGGGAGAGAGGATGGAAGAAAGGCGGGGAGAGATGAGGGGAGAGAGGAGGGAAATATAAGAGGAGAGAGGAGAAGAGAGAGTAGGAGAGAGTGGAGAGAGGAGGGGAGAGAGGAGGGGAGAGAGGAGAGGAGAGAGGAGAGAGAGGGAGAGGAGAGGGAGAGGGAGAGGAGAGAGAGGAGGGAGAGGGAGAGGAGAGGAGAGAGGAGGGGAGAGGAGAGGAGAGGGAGAGGGAGAGAGGGAGAGGAGGGAGGAGAGGGAGAGGAGAGAGGAGATAAGAGGGAGAGAGAGGGGAGGAGAGAGGAGAGGAGAGAGGAGAGAGGAGGGGGAGAGGGAGGGGAGGAGGAGAGAGGAGAGAGAGGATGAGAGAGAGGAGGGGAGAGAGGAGGGGAGACAGGAGGGGAGACAGGAGGTGAGAGAGGAGATAGAGGAGGGGAGAGAGGAGAGGAGAGAGAGGAGGGGAGAGAGGAGAGAGGAGAGAGGAGGGGAGGGAGGAGGGAGGGAGAGAGGAGAGGAGAGAGGAGGGGAGAGAGGAGAGGAGAGAGGTGGGGAGAGAGGAGGAGAGAGAGGAGGTGAGAGAGGAGATAGAGGAGGAGAGGAGAGAGGAGATAGAAGAGGGGAGAGAGGAGAGGAGAGAGGAGGGGAGAGAGCAGAGGAGAGAGGAGATAGAAGAGAGGAGAGAGGAGAGGAGAGAGGAGGGGAGAGGAGGTGAGAGAGGAGATAGAGGAGGGGAGAGAGGAGGTAGAGGAGGTGAGAGAGGAGATAGAGGAGGGTAGAGAGGAGGTGAGAGAGGAGATAGAGGAGGGGAGAGAGGAGGTGAGAGAGGAGATAGAGGAGGGGAGAGAGGAGGGGAGAGGAGGTGAGAGAGGAGATAGAGGAGGGGAGAGAGGATGTGAGAGAGGAGATAGAGGAGGGGAGAGAGGAGGTGAGAGAGGAGATAGAGGAGGGGAGAGAGGAGGGGAGAGGAGGTGAGGGAGGAGATAGAGGAGGGGAGAGAGGAGGTGAGAGAGGAGATAGAGGAGGGGAGAGAGGAGGGGAGAGGAGGTGAGAGAGGAGATAGAGGAGGGGAGAGAGGAGGTGAGAGAGGAGATAGAGGAGGGGAGAGAGGAGGCGAGAGGAAGGTAACAAATAGGCTGCAGCACCACTGTTCCATCAGGGGACCTGGATCAGTCTGAGGCTCCTGGGACACATACAGTATGTCTGCACTAATTAAAGACCTTTCACTTTCACTATTTTAAACATATACCGTTACATTCACACATTCACATGTCATTATTATATGAATATTTCCTTGGTAAGAGCAAACTATAGTCTACAATTACATGGCTGTTTGGTGTATCTGCTGTGTTTCCGTCTAATCATATAGAGGCAGTAGAGAGATAATCTGATGAGAATGGGGTAGGAGAGTAGAATAATTGAAATTGGAGGTTTGGGAAGGCTTGAGTGAAAAAGCCAAAAGCAATTAAAAGTTAAAGGGAACCCGGTGTGTAAACGGAAGCATGCGTTTCATTAGCAGGACATGCTCTGCTCTGCCTGGATGCCCTGAGACCCTGCCAGCATGCATAATATCAGGCCCTTTTTGCCAAATGTTGGGGGGCACAGCCAAGACCCCCTCCCCTAATATAGACCACCCATTTCCTCCTTTCAACCACAGTAAACGCCAAGCACCAGTCCCAGTAGGAGCCGCCATCTCTCCTCCTCCATCTCCTCCTCGGTCAAACCCCTTCTCCCTTCCCCTCTCCTGTCGTTTCTCCATCATCCCCTGGTTTCTCTGAGTCAGGAAGTGTTGTGTGTTATTGTGATCAGGCACACATCTACAGACAGGGAGAAAAGAGCTGGGGCTAAGGCGGGGCAGGGAATGGAGCGGGGTTATCTTGAAACTAAAAGGGTTCCTTCCTTTTGGGTTCCACGTAGAACTCTTTCCTCAGTGGGTTATACATGGAACCCAAAATAGTTCTACCTGGAACCAAAAAGGGTTCTCCTATGGGGAAGCTGAAGAACCCTTTTGGAACCCTTTTTTCTAAGTGTATGGTTGGGGCCTGGGAGCTGGAAGTTGGGGTCTGGGAGCTGGGGTCTGGGAGCTGGAGGATGGGAGCTGGAGGATGGGGGCTGGGAGCTGGAGGATGGGAGCTGGAGGATGGGGGCTGGGAGCTGGAGGATGGGAGCTGGAGGATGGGGGCTGGGAGCTGGAGGATGGGAGCTGGAGGATGGGAGCCGGGAGCTGGGGAGTGGGGGATGAGGGCTGGAGGATGGGGGCTGGGGGCTGGGAGCTGGGGACTGGGAGCTGGAGGATGGGGGCTGGGAGCTAGAGGATGGGAACTGGAGGATGGGAGCTGGGTGCTGGGAGATGGGGCTGGAGCTGGGGGCTGGGAACTGGGTGATGGGGGCTAGGAGCTGGGGGCTGGAGGATGGGGCTTGAAGGATGGAGGTTGGGAGCTGGGGTATGGAGGATGGGGGCTAGAGGATGGGGGCTAGAGGATGGGGGCTGGGGGCTGGAGGATGGGGCTGGAAGATGGAAGCTGGGAGCTGGGGGCTGGAGGATGGTGGCTGAGAGCTGGGAGCTGAAGACTGGAGGATAGGGCTGGAAGATGGGGGCTGGGGGCTGGGAGCTGGGGGCTGGAGGATGGTGGCTGAGAGCTGGGAGCTGGAGACTGAAGGATGGGGCTGGAAGATGGAGGATGGGGCTGGAAGATGGCAGCTGGGAGCTGGGGGCTGGAGGATGGTGGCTGAGAGCTGGGAGCTGAAGACTGGAGGATGGGACTGGAAGATGGGGGCTGGGGACTAGAGGATGGGAGCTGGGGACTGGAGGATGGGGGCTGGAGATGGGGGGAGAGGATGGTGGCTAGAGGATGGGGGCAGGGGGCTGGGAGCTGTAGCCTGGAGGCTGGGGGCTGGAAGATGGGGGCTGGAGGATGGAGGCTGGGAGCTAGAGGATGGGAGCTGGGGGCTGGGAGCTGGTGGATGGGAGCTGGAGGATGGGAGCTGGAGGATGGGAGCTGGGAGCTGGGGGGTGGGGGCTGGGAGCTGGAGGATGGGGGCTGGGAGCTGGAGGATGGGGGCTGGGAGATGGGGACTGGGAGCTGGAGGATGGGGACTTGGAGCTGGAGGATGGGGGCTGGGAGCTAGAGGATGGGAGCTGGAGGATGGAAGATGGGAGCTGGAGGATGGGAGCTGGGTTTGGAGCTGGGGGCTGGGGGCTGGGAGCTGGATGATGGGGGCTAGGAGCTGGAGGATGGGAGGATGGGGGCTGGGAGCTAGAAGATGGAAGCTGGGGGCTGGGAGCTGGGGGCTGGGAGCTGGAGCTGGGGGCTGGGAACTGGGGGCTGGGAGCTGGATGATGGAGGCTAGGAGCTGGGGGCTGGAGGATGGGGCTTGGAGCATGGGGGCTGGGAGCTGGGGTATGGAGGATAGAGGATGAGGGCTAGAGGATGGGGGCTGGGAGCTGGGGACTGGAGGATGGGGCTGGAAGATGGGAGCTGGGGGCTGGAGGATGGTGGCTGAGAGCTGGGAGCTTGGAGCTGGAGACTGAAGGATGGTGCTGGAAGATGGGGGCTGGGGGCTGGGAGTTGGGGACTCGAGGATGGGGCTGGAAGATGGCAGCTGGGAGCTGGGGGCTGGAGGATGGGGGCTGGGAGCTAGAGGATGGGAGCTGGGGGCTGGGGGCTGGGAGCTGGGGTCTGGAGGATGGGGGCTGGAAGATGGGAGCTGGGGGCTGGAGGATGGTGGCTGAGAGCTGGGAGCTGGGAGCTGGAGACTGAAGGATTGGGCTGGAAGATGGGGGCTGGGGGCTGGGAGCTGGGGACTGGAGGATGGGGCTGGAAGATGGCAGCTGGGAGCTGGGGGCTGGAGGATGGGGGCTGAGAGCTGAGAGCTGGAGACTGGAGGATGGGGCTGGAAGATGAGGGCTGGGGTCTGGAGGATGGGAGCTGGGGACTGGAGGATGGGGGCTGGAGGATGGTGGCTAGAGGATGGTGGCTAGAGGATGGGGCAGGGGGCTGGGGGCTGGGAGCTGTAGACTGGAGGCTGGGGGCTGGAAGATGGGGGCTGGAGGATGGGGTCTGGGAGCTAGAGGATGGGAGCTGGAGGATGGGAGCCTGGGGCTGGGAGCTGGGGGCTGGGAGTTGGGAACTGGGGGCTGGGAGTTGGATGATGAGGGCTGGATGATGGGGGCTAGGAGCTGGGGGCTGGAGGATGGGGCTTGGAGGATGGGGGCTGGGAGCTGGGGTATGGAGGATGGGGGCAAGAGGATGAGGGCTAGAGGATGGTGGCTGAGAGCTGGGAGCTAGAGACTGAAGGATGGGGCTGGAAGATGGGGGCTGGGGGCTAGGAGCTGGGGACTGGAGGATGGGGCTGGAAGATGGCAGCTGGGAGCTGGGGGCTGGAGGATGGTGGCTGAGAGCTGGGAGCTGGAGACTGAAGGATGGGGCTGGAAGATGGGGGCTGGGGGCTGGGAGCTGGGGACTGGAGGATGGGGCTGAGAGCTGGGAGCTGGAGACTGGAGGATGGGGCTGGAAGATGGGGGCTGGGGACTGGAGGATGGGAGCTGGAAGATGGGGGCTGGAGGATGGGGGCTAGAGGATGGGGGCAGGGGGCTGGGGGCTGGGAGCTGGAGGATGGGGGCTGGGGACTGGAGGATGGGGGCTGGAGGATGGGGGCTGGAGGATGGGGGCTAGAGGATGGGGGCTGGGGGCTGGGAGCTGGAGGCTGGGGGCTGGAAGATGGGGGCTGGAAGATGGGGGCTGGGAGCTAGAGGATGGGAGCTGGAGGATGGGAGCTGGGGGATGGGAGCTGGGAGCTGGAGGATGGGAGCTGGAGGATGGGAGCTGGGAGCTGGGGAGTGGGGGCTGGGAGCTGGAGGATGGGGGCTGGGGGCTGGGAGCTGGGGACTGGGAGCTGGAGGATTGGGGCTGGGAGCTGAAGGATGGGGGATGGGAGCTGGAGGAGGGGGGCTGGGAGCTAGATGATGGGAGCTGGAGGATGGGAGCTGGGGGCTGGGAGCTTGGGGCTGGAGCTGGGTGCTGGGAACTGGGGGCTGGGAGCTGGATGATGGGGGCTAGGAGCTGGTGGCTGGAGGATGGGGCTTGGAGGATGGGGGCTGGGAGCTGGGGTATGGAGGATAGGGGCTACAGGATGAGGGATAGAGGATGGGGTCTGGGGGCTGGGGACTGGAGGATGGGGCTAGAAGATGGGAGCTGGGGGCTGGAGGATGGTGGCTGAGAGCTGGGAGCTGGGACCTGGAGAGCTGGAGACTGAAGGATGGGGCTGGAATATGGCAGCTGGGAGCTGGGGTCTGGAGGATGGTGGCTGAGAGCTGGGAGCTGGAGACTGGAGGATGGGGCTGGAAGATGGGGGCTGGAGACTGGAGGATGGGAGCTGGGGCCTGGAGGATGGGGGCTGGAGGATGGGGGCTAGAGGATGGTGGCTAGAGGATGGGGGCAGGGGGCTGGGAGCTGGGAGCTGTAGCCTGGAGGCTGGGGGCTGGAAGATGGGGGCTGGAGGATGGGGTCTGGGAGCTAGAGGATGGGAGCTGGAGGATGGGAGCCTGGGGCTGGGAGCTGGGGGCTGGGAGTTGGATGATGAGGGATGGATGATAGGGCCTAGGAGATGAGGGCTGGAGGATGGGGCTTGGAGGATGGGGGCTGGGAGCTGGGGTATGGAGGATGGGGCTTGGAGGATGGGGGCTGGGAGCTGGGGCATGGAGGATGGGGGCTAGAGGATGAGTGCTAGAGGATGGTGGCTGAGAGCTGGGAGCTAGAGACTGAAGGATGGGGCTGGAAGATGGGGGCTGGGGGCTGGGAGCTGGGGACTGGAGGATGGGGCTGGAAGATGGGGGCTGGGGGCTGGGAGCTGGGGACTGGAGGATGGGGCTGGAAGATGGCAGCTGGGAGCTGGGGGCTGGAGGATGGTGGCTGAGAGCTGGGAGCTGGAGACTGAAGGATGGGGCTGGAAGATGGGGGCTGGGGGCTGGGAGCTGGGGACTGGAGGATGGGGCTGGAAGATGGCAGCTGGGAGCTGGGGGCTGGAGGATGGTGGCTGAGAGCTGGGAGCTGGAGACTGGAGGATGGGGCTGGAAGATGGGGGCTGGGGGCTGGAGGATGGTGGCTGAGAGCTGGGAGCTGGAGACTGGAGGATGGGGCTGGAAGATGGGGGCTGGGGGCTGGAGGATAGGAGCTGGAAGATGGGTGCTGGAGGATGGGGGCTAGTAGGATGGGGGCAGGGGGCTGGGGGCTGGGAGCTGGAGGATGGGGACTGGGGACTGGAGGATGGGGGCTGGAGGATGGGGGCTGGAGGATGGGGGCTGGAGGATGGGGGCAGGGGGCTGGGAGCTGTAGCCTGGAGGCTGGGGGCTGGAAGATGGGGGCTGGAGGATGGGGTCTGGGAGGTTTGTAACCATACAACCTGAGACCAAACAGCCAGGGCTGAGAGCCAGGGAAAGGCGGTGAAATCTCTCTGTCAATCATTCCAATGTATGCATGTTACTAAAATGACTTTAATTGTTTTAATGAAAGATAGGGAACAGGAGGAGGGTGGGGGATGTGCATGGAATATATTAGAAGAGTGTCTGAGCACAGCACAGGCATGAGTGAAGGCCACTATCTCCATATTCATAGGCCCCCTCCTACGTGACCTTCCACTGTAAACAAAGAATATTAAACACTAGAACTCAGAACTAGACTAATGAACACATATTACTATGTTGAGTAATGAATTGACAAAACATCTTCCTTCATCAAATATTTATTGAAGAAATATTTGAGCTGGCTAAATTAAAAGGGTATGTTGGACTGAGGTTATTGTGTGTGTGTGCGGGGGGAGGGGCTTGGGTGGTAAAAAGATCAGATGTTGTTCCTGATTGGTTCTATGTGTGTGTGTGTGTGTGTGTGTGCGTGTGTGCGTGTGTGTGTCACGGGGTGTGTGTGTCACGGCGTGTGTGTGACGGCTTGTCTGTGTCTGTGGCGGAATTCCACATAACACATGGCTTAACCCACAAAGCCAAGGACACCAGCGGAGAGTGACGGTATAGTGAGATAACTCACGCTGAGGCTGAGGTGGTTATGAGCACAGCCATAATAGAAGACCTCTGTGGTCCTCCGAGAGTTGTCCTGTGGGAGCCTCCACTACCCAGGACCCCTGCAGACAGCTGACAGCCTCAGACTAGGACCGTGCCTGCCTGTCTGTATGCTGAGGATTGGGGCTGTGACCCTCTGGAAGCTGAAAGTCCTTGAAGCAGGCATGTGGGTGAGCGACCACATCCCCGTGCCAAGCCAATGCCTCAGACTATCTCCCCCAGCATTGCTGGGCATCTGCTGGGACAGCTGTCTGCACAAGTCTCTCTCTCTCTCTCTTTTTTCTCTATCTGTCTGTCACGACTTCTGCCGAAGCCGAAGGAGGTGCAGCCATTTCTAGGGTTTGCCAATTACTACCGGAGGTTTATCCTGGGTTTTAGTCAGGTAGCGATTCCCATTACCTCACTGCTGAAGGGGGGACCGGTACGTTTGCAGTGGTCGGCTGAGGCGGACAGGACCTTTGGTCACCTGAGGGCTCTGTTTACCTCGGCTCCCGTGCTGGCCCATCTGGATCCCTCTTTGGCTTTCATAGTGGAGGTGGACGCGTCCGAGGCTAGGGTTTTCACCCCGAGAGTAACGGGAGTTTAAGAGAGTAAACCAGGATGTGGGTAGGTTTCTGAGGTCTTATTGCCAGGACCGGCCGGGGTAGTGGGCAGTGTTCGTGCCCTGGGCAGAGATGGCCCAGAACTCGCTCCGCCACTCCTACACTAACCTCTCCCCCTTTCAGTGCGTACTGGGGTACCAGTCGTTCTGGCTCCTTGGCATCAGAGTCAGACCAGGCTCCTGCGGTGGACGACTGGTTCCGGGGCACGGAGGAAACATGAGACGCCGCCCAAGACGCCGTCTGCACCAGAAAGCCAGCACAGACCGTCACCGCAGTGAGGCCCCGGTGTTTGCACCGGGCTCTCGACCCGAAACCTGCCCCTCCGCCTGCCCAGCCGGGAGCTGGGTCTGCGGTTTATGGGGCCATTTAAAGTCCTGAGCAGACTGAACGAGGTGAGTTACAGGTTACAGCTTCCCCCCGATTACCGACATGGTGGCTGGCCCGCTCCAGGAGTCTGAGGTGCGGTGCCCCCTGGACATCGAGGGGGCCCCGGCGTACTCCGTTCGTTCCATACTGGATTCGAGGCGTCGGGCGAGGGGCCTTCAGTACCTCGTGGACTGGGAAGGGTATGGTCCGGAGGAGAGATGCTGGGTTCCGGTGGAGGACATGTTGAAACGTGAGTTCCACCATCTCCGTCTGGATCGCCCTGCGCCTCGCCCTCCGGGTCGTCCCCGAGGCCGGTGTCGGCGCGCTGCTGGAGCCACGCGTCAAGAGGGGGGTACTGTCACGACTTCTGCCGAAGTCGGAGCCTCTCCTTGTTCGGGCGGTGTTCGGCGGTCGATGTCACCGGTCTTCTAGCCATCGCCGATCCATTTTTCATTTTCCATTTGTTTTGTCTTGTTTTCCCACACACCTGGTTTTCATTCCCTCATTATGTGTTGTGTATTTAACCCCATGTTTTTGTGAGGTATTGTTTGTTTGTAAGTGCTTGTGCACATGTTGACTGGTGCGCGTCGGGTTTTGTACCCAAGTTGTTATTTTCTTGATACCGTTGGTGTTGTGTTAAACTTCTCCGGCTATTACCTAGTTCTGCTCTCCTGCGTCTGACTTCCCTGCCACCAGTTATGCACCCCTTACACTGTCTCTATCTGTCTCTCTCTTTCTCTCTCTCATTATTTATCTTATTTTGAGTCTTTCCACTAAGAAACCTCACCAACTAATTCCACCACAATGAGTGAATAACCGAAACAATCAAGACCGCACATCTGCAGTGACCCTCTCATGGATGCCAGCCAGTAGTTTTCTACAGGAATATCCCCCATAGAAAGGAACACACCGGGTCCTTGAGTCACCTTCTGCAGAAACTAAATGGAAAACTTACTGCACAGAACAAAAATTATCACTGTGAATCATTTTTATGTTTGTTTATTAGTCTGTGTAGAGTCATTAGTCTGTGTAGAGTCATGAGTCTGTGTAGTCATGAGTCTGTGTAGTCATGAGTCTGTGTAGAGTCATTAGTCTGTGTAGAGTCATTAGTCTGTGTAGTCATTAGTCTGCGTAGTCATTAGTCTGTGTAGTCATTAGTCTGTGTGTAGTCATTAGTCTGTGTAGTCATTAGTCTGTATAGTCATTAGTCTGTGTAGAGTCATTAGTCTGCGTAGTCATTAGTCTGTGTAGTCATTAGTATGTGTAGTCATTAGTATGTGTAGTCATTAGTCTGTGTAGTCATTAGTCTGTGTATAGTCATTAGTCTGTGTAGAGTCATTAGTCTGTAGAGTCATTAGTCTGTGTAGAGTCATTAGTCTGTGTAGAGTCATTAGTCTGTGTAGAGTCATTGGTCTGTGTAGAGTCATTCTGCAAATGAAGTGAGTGATGTTCTCTAGTTGCCATGTCTGTCTCTGGGTGAAGAAAGGTGGCTATTGGGCTCCCTCTGTTGGTTCTCAACCCCCCATCTGTTTCCCCTTGTCCACTGGCTGGCTAATGTCTCAAGTGAAGGAGGCATGTGGATAAAGGCTATGTCTTATGTCTTATTACATACCATTACATACCATGTGGATAAAGGCTATGTCTTATGTCTCCATTATGTTATTACATACCATGTGGATAAAGGCTATGTCTTATGTCTCCATCATGTTATTATATACCATGTGGATAAAGGCTATGTCTTATGTCTCCATTCTGCTATTATATACCATGTGGATAAAGGCTATGTCTTATGTCTCCATTATGGTATTATATACCATGTGGATAAAGGCTATGTCTTATGTCTCCATTATGTTATTATATGTTATGTGGATAAAGGCTATGTCTTATGTCTCCATTATGGTATTATATACCATGTGGATAAAGGCTATGTCTTATGTCTCCATTATGTTATTATATGTTATGTGGATAAAGGCTATGTCTTATGTCTCCATTATGTTATTATATACCATGTGGATAAAGGCTATGTCTTATGTCTCCATTATGTTATTATATACCATGTGGATAAAGGCTATGTTTATGTCTCCATTATGTTATTACATACCATGTGGATAAAGGCTATGTTTATGTCTCCATTATGTTATTATATACCATGTGGATAAAGGCTATGCCTTATGTCTCCATTATGTTATTATATGTTATGTGGATAAAGGCTATGTCTTATGTCTCCATTATGTTATTATATACCATGTGGATAAAGGCTATGTCTTATGTCTCCATTATGTTATTATATACCATGTGGATAAAGGCTATGTTTATGTCTCCATTATGTTATTACATACCATGTGGATAAAGGCTATGTTTATGTCTCCATTATGTTATTATATACCATGTGGATAAAGGCTATGTCTTATGTCTCCATTATGTTATTATATGTTATGTGGATAAAGGCTATGTCGTATGTCTCCATTATGTTATTATATACCATGTGGATAAAGGCTATGTCTTATGTCTCCATTATTTTATTATATGTTATGTGGATAAAGGCTATGTCTTATGTCTCCATTATGTTATTATATACCATGTGGATAAAGGCTATGTCTTATGTCTCCATTATGTTATTATATACCATGTGGATAAAGGCTATATCTTATGTCTCCATTATGTTATTATATACCATGTGGATAAAGGCTATGTCTTATGTCTCCATTATGTTATTATATGTTATGTGGATAAAGGCTATGTCTTATGTCTCCATTATGTTATTATATACCAAGTGGATAAAGGCTATGTCTTATGTCTCCATTATGTTATTATATGTTATGTGGATAAAGGCTATGTCTTATGTCTCCATTATGTTATTATATACCATGTGGATAAAGGCTATGTCTTATGTCTCCATTATGTTATTATATACCATGTGGATAAAGGCTATGTTTATGTCTCCATTATGTTATTACATACCATGTGGATAAAGGCTATGTCTTATGTCTCCATTATGTTATTATATACCAAGTGGATAAAGGCTATGTCTTATGTCTCCATTATGTTATTATATGTTATGTGGATAAAGGCTATGTCTTATGTCTCCATTATGTTATTATATGTTATGTGGATAAAGGCTATGTCTTATGTCTCCATTATGTTATTATATACCATGTGGATAAAGGCTATGTCTTATGTCTCCATTATGTTATTATATGTTATGTGGATAAAGGCTATGTCTTATGTCTCCATTATGTTATTATATACCATGTGGATAAAGGCTATGTCTTATGTCTCCATTATGTTATTATATACCATGTGGATAAAGGCTATGTCTTACGTCTCCATTATGTTATTATATACCATGTGAATAAAGGCTATGTCTTATGTCTCCATTATTTTATTAGATGGCAAAACCATAAAAACAAATTAGTACAAAAAAGATTTGCTCAAATTTAAGACACTATCATTGTGTTTCTGTCCACGGGTGTCAATTGTCTTATTTTCACATCTCGCTCAGGCAGGTAACACTAACATTGTACTCAATTAATGTACAACATCAGTTCACCTCAAATGATTGTGGTGACCTGCTGTGCTTAGATGGGACCAATCCTAACAATTCCCTAATCATGGTGCCAGTCCAACAGTCAACTTCCCAAGCACATTTTCCTGTGATGAATAATACATGGCCCAAAGCAGCAGAACCAGAGCTCATCCATCAGCATCACAAATGATTAAACATATAAAGAACCAGGTTCAGAAATAGCTTAGCCTTGAATTCCAGTTAAATCACTCACTATCCATTGGAGAGTTAAAGAGAGGTCCAGCTTGTATTAAAGCACCCATTATATTTCCCTCATTTATAGTATACCGTGGGTCTGCTGAGCTGAATTTGATCAATTTGGCCAAAGTCAACAACATGCGTATTATAACGTACACAAATAGAATGTCAACAGGCTAGATAATATGCTCAAATGTGCTGAATGAAGAATATGTTTCGCAACCTCACAACAATAATTAAAAGTGCCTTGCCTTCTTAACCTGTTGGTAAAGTCACTTAATTTTCTCTAAATTAAAGCAATCCGTCCTCAAAGGAGACTTCAAAGCTGTTGCTTTTTGCTTAAGCAGCAGGACCTCATGAAAGTTTCAATGGTGTAAAAGTCCTAAGCAATAGCTCTTCAATCAACACTGCTTGAAATGTATACATTCAGTAGAGACCTATCCCAGACAGAGTTCCTCACATTGCAGAAGTCTTGGATTTGTTAATATAGTGTGTAAATAAACAAAAAAAACATACCATCCTATCCCATAGTTCTGTTAAGTCACCTATTTTTCACACTGTCACTCTACAAGTATAGGATTACTACGATCCCCTCATGGGCCAACAGGAAACAGGAAACCAACGCTTTCTGAACATGACACAAAATCTATAGCTAGGAGTTTGAAGTTTTATTTGTCATATATCACATAGTATAACCAATAGAAAAACATTTTTAATCATGAGAAAATAGAAATAAGAGTGGGTAAATGGATGGTATGACAGGGTTGGTAGTGGGGTCCTGTGGCATGTTGCAGCACATTCCGTCAGACAACAGGGTTGGTAGTGGGGTCCTGTGGCATGTTGCAGCAGTACCTCAGACAACAGGGTTGGTAGTGGGGTCCTGTGGCATGTTGCAGCAGTACCTCAGACAACAGGGTTGGTAGTGGGGTCCTGTGGCATGTTGCAGCAGTACCTCAGACAACAGGGTTGGTAGTGGGGTCCTGTGGCATGTTGCAGCAGTACCTCAGACAACAGGGTTGGTAGTGGGGTCCTGTGGCATGTTGCAGCAGAACCTCAGACAACAGGGTTGGTAGTGGGGTCCTGTAGCATGTTGCAGAAGTACCTCAGACAACAGGGTTGGTAGTGGGGTACTGTGGCAAGAAGATCTCTTTGTTTCTTGGGACCTAGAACAAGCATCTCTGTGTTGTCCGAGTTTAAAAGTAGAACGTTTGCAGCCATCCACTTCCTTTTGTCTGAAAAACATGCTTCTAGCAAGGGCAATTTTGGGGCTTCACCATGTTTCATTGAAATGTCCGGCTCATCCACATAGCAGTGAAAGTTAATATTATGTTTTCAAATGACATCCCCAAGAGGTAAAATATATAGTGAAAACAATAGTGGTCCTAAAACAGAACCTTGAGGAACACCGAAATTTACAGTTGATTTGTCAATGGACAAACCATTCACAGAGACAAACTGGTATCTTTCCGACAGATAAAATCTAAACTAGGCCAGAACTTGTCCGTGTAGACCAATTTGGGATTCCAATCTCTTCAAAAGAATCTGGTGATCGATTGAGTTCCTCAATTAGGTGGTTAACTGATTTTTGTCCTCTGACATCCTTGGGTAGGCAGCAGGAGTCTGGAAGGGCATCAAGGAATCTTTGGGTTGTATGAGAATTTATAGCACGACTTTTGATGCTCCTTGGTTGGGGTCTGAGCAGATGATTTGTTGTGATTGCAAACGTAATATAATGGTGGAGGTGTACCTATGGATGTATTTAAAGGTCTACCTTCAAACTCAGTGCCTTTTTGCTTGACATCATGGGAAAATCAAAAGAAATCAGCCAAGATCTCAGAAATAAAATGGTAGACCTCCACAAGTCTGGTTCATCCTTGGGAGCAATTTCCAAACGCCTGAAGGTACCACGTTCATCTGTACAAACAATAGTACGCAAGTATAAACACCATAGGACCACACAGCCGTCATACCGCTCAGGAAGGAGACGCGTTCGGTCTCCTAGAGATGAACATACTTTGGTGCGAAAAGTGCAAATCAATCCCAAAACAACAGCAAAGGACCTTGTGAAGATGCTGAGGAAAAAGGTACAAAAGTATCTACAACCACAGTAAAACGAGTCCTATATCGGCATAACCTGAAAGGCCACTCAGCAAGGAAGAAGCCACTGCTCCAAAACCGCCACTGCACATGGGGACAAAGATTGTACTTTTTGGAGAAATGTCCTCTGGTCTGATGAAACAAAAATAGAACTGTTTGGCCATAATGACCATTGTTATGTTTGGAGGAAAAAGTGGGACGGTTGCAAGACAAAGATCACCATCCCAACCGTGAAGCACAGGGGAGGCATTATCATGTTGTGGGGGTGCTTTGCTGCAGGAGGGACTAGTGCACATCACAAAATAGATGGCATAATGAGGAAAGAAAATGATGTGGATATGTTGAAGCAACATCTCAAGACATCAGTCAGGAAGTTAAAGCTTGATGCAAATGGGTCTTCCAAATGGACAATGACCCCAAGCATACTTCCAAAGTTGTGTCAAAATGGCTTAAGGACAACAAAGTCAAGGTATTGGAGTGGCCATCACAAAGCCCTGACCTCAAGCCAATAGAAAAGTTATGGGCAGAACTGAAAAAGTGTGTGCGAGCAAGGAGGCCTACACAACTGACTCAGTTACACCAGCTCTGTCAGGAGGAATGGGCCCAAATTTACCCAACATATTGTGGGAAGCTTGTGGAAGGCTACCTGCAACGTTTTACCCAAGTTAAACAATTTAAAGGCAATGCTACCAAATACTAATTGAGTGTATGTAAACTTCTGACCCACTGAGAATGTGATGAAAGAAATAAAAGCTGAAAAAGTTATCTCTCTCGACTATTATTCTGACATTTCACATTTTTAAAATAAAGTTGTGATCCTAACTGACCTAAGACAGAGAATTTTTACTAGGATTAAATGTCAGAGATTGTGGAAAACTGAGTTTAAATGTATTAGGCTAAGGTTTATGTAAACTTCAGACTTCAACTGTATGTTGTTACCATTAGCTAATATGATGACAACGATGTAGGCTGCATGTGGCGTTTAGTGTTTATGAAATGCAGCTGATGTGTTGTGCACTGAAGTCTGACGGAAAAAGGTGCGAGAGTGCGTAGAAGCGAGAAGGAATAATACAACAATCTTGCTGTTATGAAAGTGAACTGTGTTTACGTGCATTCAGGGGTGTATTCATTCTGGCAATTCTGTTGAAAAATGTTTCTTAAACAAAAGCAAATGGGGACAAACATACCTGAATTTGTCCAATAGAAATTCTTGTTTGCAACTGTTGGACTAATGATTACACCCTAGATCAGCTAGATGCAAGTGTGTGCAAGGCGGTATTGAATGTGTCACTGTCTTTCACCGTGATTACTCAAATGTCTCCTGACCTGTAAACTTTTATTCATAGGGTAGGTTGTAGAAACCTCATTAATAAAGGGAACATTTTTGTATCTGTGTGGTAGTAGCCTAAGTAGCCAAACCTATCCATGATACATTGAGCTGGGTGAATCAATTATGAATGACAGTCATCCAATATTCTGTAATAGAAATAAGGCCATAGTCATAAAACAATAATCATCCTTAAACGGCACCAACTGTCACTAGTGTGTGTGTGTGTGTGTGTGTGTGTGTGTGTGTGTGTGTGTGTGTGTGTGTGTGTGTGTGTGTGTGTGTGTGTGTGTGTGTGTGTGTGTGTGTGTGTGTGTGTGTGTAAACGGACGGGAGAAGAGAGGCGGTGGGAAGAGGTGTATGTGTTCCCCATAAATAACTTGACTTTGAAAGGTCAAGCAGAACCCATCAGCGGAGACTATCAGACAGAATTGTGATGTTTAGATGTACTTTGGCTATAGGTGACGTCCTACAATATCTGCACTGAAGGAATCTCCTACAGGAGACCTATCCTTTCAGTTTCTGTTCCTTCTCAAATAAACAGACAACTGAGCTACTATACTGCCTATAATCACCATGGCGACATGGAACGTGACTCCAACACTGGCAAGGACATGTACGTAAGCCACTGGGAGAATCAGCAGCTGCACCTTCAGTCTGTGTTTGACCTTTCCTGCCAGGATGGGGGGAGTCTTTTACAGGAGGCTGCCCTGTGTGGCAGGAGCTGATGGAGCGCTGTCTTTAATGAAGTACGCTGGGAATGGGGCCGCAGTCTCTCTCTCCACTTAATTAGACAATTATGCACCCTCCTGGGGGAGCGGGCCATCTGGGGTCACCAGGGAGGGAGCAGGCGCTGGCTGCCATGGTGCCACCCCGCCTGTCACATAGGTAACGGAGATTAAATCACAGGTGAGTCCCTCTGGAGCGGGGAGAGGAGGCCCATCTACTCCCTGTCCTATTGGGAGCCATTATGAGATCATCCCATTGCCATACAGGTTTAACTGCCTTTGTCTGTCTGGTGGCAGTATACATGTAATGAGATGGGTATAAAACTAATCTGAAGGTACAATAACACCGGTAGAATTATGTTGTTCTCTGGATTTTATTTACCCTTCAGCGACTGACAATAAAGGACATTTCTCCATAGAAGCTGTCTGATTGGTCAACCTTTGGCCAGATAAACAAAGACTTTTGAGAGGGTGCCATTTGGCGAGGAGACAAGACTGCATTCCACCAGTCCTCCATTTTCTCACCAGATAATTGTGATTACAGATTCATTGTCATCTGCACAGCAACTCACTGCCTTCCTGAAGACAAACAATGTATACGAAAAGCTTCAGTCTGGTTTTAGACCCCATCATAGCACTGAGACTGCTCTTGTGAAGATGGTAAATTACCTTTTAATGGCGTCAGACCGAGGCTCTGCATCTGTTCTCGTGCTCCTAGACCTTAGTGTTGCTTTGATACCATCGATCGCCAGATTATTTTTGGAAAGATTGGAAACCCAACTTGGTCTACACGGACAAGTTCTGGCCTGGTTTAGATCTTATCTGTCGGAAAGATATCAGTTTGTCTCTGTGGATGTTTTGTCCTCTGACAAATCAATTGTATATTTTGGTGTTCCTCAAGGTTCCGTTTAAGGACCACTATTGTTTTCACTCTTGTTTTACCTCTTGGTGATATCATTCGGAAACATAATGTTAACTTTCACTGCTATGCGGATGACACACAGCCGTACATTTTGATGAAACATGGTGAAGCCCCAAAATTGCCCTCGCTGGAAGCCTGTGTTTCAGACATAAGGAAGTGGATGGCTGCAAATGTTCTACATTTAAACTCGGATAAAACAGAGACGCTTGTTCTAGGTCCCAAGAAACAAAGAGATCTTCTGTCGAATCTGACAATTAATCTTGATGGTTGTATAGTCGTCTCAAATAAAACTGTGAAGGACCTTGGCGTTACTCTGGACCCAGATCTCTCTTTTGACAAACATATCAAGAATGTTTCAAGGACAGATTTTTTCCATCTACGTAACATTGCAAAATTCAGAAACTTTCTGTCCAAAAATGATGCAGAAAAATGTATCCATGCTTTTGTCACTTCTAGGTTAGACTACTGCAATTATTCTGCCCTTGAGTTGCGTTCTCATGCAAAACTAGACAGATAGCTAACAACTAAGTCTTCAATAAAACTCCCAAGGTGTGACTTTTCTTGAATGAATATATTGAATACGTTTATGTTGTGAAACTGCAAAATACAGAAAAGAATATACTTTAGTATTCAATTCAAATCGACATTGTAGCTGTACATTATACCTTTCAAGTTGAAGTTGCATGAAAATACAAAGCACGTGCTAAAGTACCATGCATCTGGCATGATGCCAAACCATATAGCTAATTGTTATTCATATGGTGATTGGCTAACTTCTTTCATTACTCTAATAATGTACAACCATCTACGTAGAATAACAAAGCATATTACACTAGAAACAGTGACAAAACTACAGTATTGTATATTTTATAATTAGTTTGCATGATGCACGAGCAAAGTAATACAGCTAACGATATACATGAAAGGCATTGCAATTTGTGTGAGGAAATGCAACCAACCAACATTGATATGTAAGAAACTCTATCAATAACAATATTATCATCATTAGCTAAATGCTTGAATCAAACTTACAAACAAATATTCTCAGTGGCTGAAGCGTGACAAGAAATAACTACATTGAAAGACCTGCACCGTAGCGTTGTTTTTAGCTGCTTCTATGCGCGCAGAACGAATTCTCTACTTCCTGTTTGCGTACAGTCTTTCTAAGTACCAGAAAGCCCCACTAGGGGCGAATAACACCATGGAACACAATGAAAATACATTTTAACCATTGTAATAAAATAATCTGTTACCTTCTAACAGGATGGCACTATGGAATAAAACATATCAAGAAACAAATAATGTCCTTTCTATTTTTATCGTTTGTCTCTAGGATGCGAGCGGTCGCATCTACACTTCGGTCCGCAGGTAGTATAACTTTTCATTACATTTCATTATAGTACAACGGTTTGATTTGTCTAATCTTAGCAATTTCTTCTTAGCTAGCTACATAGCCGTCTTTGTATCAAAGATAATTGCGTAATTATCGTATTTCGTCGTCCTAACGTAGTCTACACTGCTTTCTGCCCAGCAGCTAGCTAACGTCCACTAGCACAGCAGCTAGCTAACGTCCACTAGCACTGTAGAAACTATTACACTCAACGACTCGATTAGTGTAGTGTTAGCTAGCTACATAGTTGTCTTTGCTGTCTTCGTATCCAAGGTAATTGTGTAGTTTAGAGTGTGTAGACTTAGAGTGATTATCTTAATTTACCGAGGTTAGCTAGCCAGCTATTTGTCGTCCTTAACGTAGGAGTCACTGCTAGCTAGCTAGCCAACAGCTAGCCAACGTCTTCCGAATTGAACTTCAACAACCCGGTCAACATTCCGCCTCGCTCCACAGGTAGTATCACATTTTCATTTCACTTCATTACAGTACAACGGTTTGATTTGTTTGATCGTAGCTAGCTAGCTACATAGCCGTCTTTGTATCTAAGACAATTGTGCAGTCTGGAGCGATTTTCCAGGTTAGCTAGCCAGCTATTGTCATTCTTTTAACGTAACGTTACGTAATCAACACTGCTAGCTAGCCAGCTAGCCCCCGAATAGCAGCACTGTAGAAACTATTACACTCGACGGAACGACTTGATTAGTGTAGTGTCAACAACGTAGCCACTGCCAGCTAGCCTACTCCAGCAGTACTGTATCATTTCAATCATTTTAGTCAATAAGATTCTTGCTACGTAAGCTTAACGTTCTGAACATTCGATAAGTGTAGTCCACTTGTCATTACAATCTCCTTTGCATTAGCGTAGCCTCTTCTGTAGCCTGTCAACTATGTGTCTATCTATCCCTGTTCTCTCCTCTCTGCACAGACCATACAAACGCTCCACACCGCGTGGCCGCGGCCACCCTAATCTGGTGGTCCCAGCGCGCACGACCCACGTGGAGTTCCAGGTCTCCGGTAGCCTCTGGAACTGCCGATCTGCGGCCAACAAGGCAGAGTTCATCTCAGCCTATGCCTCCCTCCAGTCCCTCGACTTCTTGGCACTGACGGAAACATGGATCACCACAGACAACACTGCTACTCCTACTGCTCTCTCTTCGTCCGCCCACGTGTTCTCGCACACCCCGAGAGCTTCTGGTCAGCGGGGTGGTGGCACCGGGATTCTCATCTCTCCCAAGTGGTCATTCTCTCTTTCTCCCCTTACCCATCTGTCTATCGCCTCCTTTGAATTCCATGCTGTCACAGTTACCAGCCCTTTCAAGCTTAACATCCTTATCATTTATCGCCCTCCAGGTTCCCTCGGAGAGTTCATCAATGAGCTTGATGCCTTGATAAGCTCCTTTCCTGAGGACGGCTCACCTCTCACAGTCCTGGGCGACTTTAACCTCCCCATGTCTACCTTTGACTCATTCCTCTCTGCCTCCTTCTTTCCACTCCTCTCCTCTTTTGACCTCACCCTCTCACCTTCCCCCCTACTCACAAGGCAGGCAATACGCTCGACCTCATCTTTACTAGATGCTGTTCTTCCACTAACCTCATTGCAACTCCCCTCCAAGTCTCCGACCACCACCTTGTATCCTTTTCCCTCTCGCTCTCATCCAACACTTCCCACACTGCCCCTACTCGGATGGTATGGCGCCGTCCCAACCTTCGCTCTCTCTCCCCCGCTACTCTCTCCTCTTCCATCCTATCATCTCTTCCCTCTGCTCATACCTTCTCCAACCTATCTCCTGATTCTGCCTCCTCAACCCTACTCTCTTCCCTTTCTGCATCCTTTGACTCTCTATGTCCCCTATCCTCCAGGCCGGCTCGGTCCTCCCCTCCCGCTCCGTGGCTCGACGACTCATTGCGAGCTCACAGAACAGTGCTCCGGGCAGCCGAGCGGAAATGGAGGAAAACTCGCCTCCCTGCGGACCTGGCATCCTTTCACTCCCTCCTCTCTACATTTTCCTCCTCTGTCTCTGCTGCTAAAGCCACTTTCTTCCACTCTAAATTCCAAGCATCTGCCTCTAACCCTAGGAAGCTCTTTGCCACCTTCTCCTCCCTCCTGAATCCTCCACCCCCTCCCCCCTCCTCCCTCTCTGCAGATGACTTCGTCAACCATTTTGAAAAGAAGGTCGACGACATCCGATCCTCGTTTGCTAAGTCAAACGACACCGCTGGTTCTGCTCACACTGCCCTACCCTGTGCTCTGACCTCTTTCTCCCCTCTCTCTCCAGATGAAATCTCGCTTCTTGTGACGGCCGGCCGCCCAACAACCTGCCCGCTTGACCCTATCCCCTCCTCTCTTCTCCAGACCATTTCCGGAGACCTTCTCCCTTACCTCACCTCGCTCATCAACTCATCCCTGACCGCTGGCTACGTCCCTTCCGTCTTCAAGAGAGCGAGAGTTGCACCCCTTCTGAAAAAACCTACACTCGATCCCTCCGATGTCAACAACTACAGACCAGTATCCCTTCTTTCTTTTCTCTCCAAAACTCTTGAACGTGCCGTCCTTGGCCAGCTCTCCCGCTAGCTAACTCTCTCTCCTCTGCTCTCATCCTTCTAGACCTATCGGCTGCCTTCGACACTGTGAACCATCAGATCCTCCTCTCCACCCTCTCCGAGTTGGGCATCTCCGGTGCGGCCCACGCTTGGATTGCGTCCTACCTGACAGGTCGCTCCTACCAGGTGGCGTGGCGAGAATCTGTCTCCTCGCCACGCGCTCTCACCACTGGTGTCCCCCAGGGCTCTGTTCTAGGCCCTCTCCTATTCTCGCTATACACCAAGTCACTTGGCTCTGTCATAACCTCACATGGTCTCTCCTATCATTGCTATGCAGACGACACACAATTAATCTTCTCCTTTCCCCCTTCTGATGACCAGGTGGCGAATCGCATCTCTGCATGTCTGGCAGACATATCAGTGTGGATGACGGATCACCACCTCAAGCTGAACCTCGGCAAGACGGAGCTGCTCTTCCTCCCGGGGAAGGACTGCCCGTTCCATGACCTCGCCATCAAGGTTGACAACTCCATTGATTCCTCCTCCCAGAGCGCTAAGAACCTTGGCGTGATCCTGGACAACACCCTGTCGTTCTCAACTAACATCAAGGCGGTGGCCCGTTCCTGTAGGTTCATGCTCTACAACATCCGCAGAGTACGCCCCTGCCTCACACAGGAAGCGGCGCAGGTCCTAATCCAGGCACTTGTCATCTCCCTTCTGGATTACTGCAACTCGCTGTTGGCTGGGCTCCCTGCCTGTGCCATTAAACCCCTACAACTCATCCAGAACGCCGCAGCCCGTCTGGTGTTCAACCTTCCCAAGTTCTCTCACGTCACCCCGCTCCTCTGCTCTCTCCACTGGCTTCCAGTTGAAGCTCGCATCCGCTACAAGACCATGGTGCTTGCCTACGGAGCTGTGAGGGGAACGGCACCGCAGTACCTCCAGGCTCTGATCAGGCCCTACACCCAAACAAGGGCACTGCGTTCATCCACCTCTGGCCTGCTCGCCTCCCTACCACTGAGGAAGTACAGTTCCCGCTCAGCCCAGTCAAAACTGTTCGCTGCTCTGGCCCCCAATGGTGGAACAAACTCCCTCACGACGCCAGGACAGCGGAGTCAATCACCACCTTCCGGAGACACCTGAAACCCCACCTCTTCAAGGAATACCTAGGGTAGGATAAAGCAATCCTTCTCACCCCCCCTTAAATGATTTAGATGCACTATTGTAAAGTGGCTGTTCCACTGATGTCAGAAGGTGAATTCACCAATTTGTAAGTCGCTCTGGATAAGAGCGTCTGCTAAATGACTTAAATGTAATGTAAATGGATGCTTCAGAAAGAACAACAACAATCTCTGAGATTGGTCACCTTAGCAGCTCCTTGCTTGACAATTTTTAGTTCTACTTTCCTAACCTTTTTGTCAGTACTGGGAAAGGTTTTGACCACAAGCCCGACTGGCCAGTCATTTCTGTGTGCCTGACTGTCTTTCAATAAGACAACATCTCCCACTTTTACATTTGGCTTTTCTGCTGTCCATTTTCTGCGTCTCTGCAGCGTTGTCAGGTACTCCTGTCTCCACCTTTTCCAAAAGGTGTCAGCGAGACACTGGACTTGCTTCCACTGTTTTCCATGAAGGTGGTTCATGCTGAAGTATCCAGAAGGGGCTGAGGAAGTGCTGTCAGTGTTTACATAGCACCACTGATCTGGATGGGTAGACTTCCTGATGTGAGTTACCCTATTGGCAACATACACATAGAATCTTTTGGTGACATTGTGGATGTAACCGAGAACTATCTTACTGTCTGTGTAGAACTTGGCCGCATTTACATCAATGTCAATTTCGTCTCTGATCAGTTCATACATCTCAACAGCTAGCACAGCCGCACACAGTTCTAGGCGTGGGATTTGTGGGCCGGACGAGGGGCCAATTTTGATTTCCCCATGACAAATCCAACATGGCATTGACCTTCCGAGTCAATAACTCTCAGGTAGGCTACTATGGCTACTGTAGAGGCATCCGAGAAGATGTGTAGACAAGGAGACTGGGATGTAGGTCAGCTGAATATACATATGTTCCAACTCCATCAAAGATTCCTTCAACATTTTCCATTTCTCTTCTTTTTCTGTGGGAAGAGGGGCATCCCACTCACTCTGATCAGGAGAGAGTTCTCTGATTAAAGCTTTACCTTGCATTGTTATTGGAGCCACGAACCCAAGGGGGTCATAAAGACTATTCACTGTGGACAGGATGCCTCTCCGTGTAAAAGGCTTCTCATTGTGGGACACCTGGAATGAGAAGCTATCTGTTTCCAGGTTCCAGGAAAGTACCAGACTCTGTTGAAAGAGGAGAGGATCCACTCCGAGGTCCAGTCTTTTGCAAGGTCCTCCATAGAGAAGGCTTCCATAACTGTTTTGCTATTGGATGAAATCTTGTGTAGTTTCATGTTGGACTCTGCCAACATTGCTTGTGTTTTTCTTAGAATATTGATAGCTTCTTCTGTAGTAGCTACGGATGTCAGACCATCATCGACGTAGAAGTTCCTCACTCTATATTGCTTGGGTTCTGACCCGTGTTCCTTCTCACCCTGTAGCGCTGCTCGTCTCATGCAGTATATGGCTACGGCTGGTGAAGGGTTGTTCCCAAATACATGGACTTTCATCCTGTACTCAGTTATGTTTCTATCTGGGTTGATGTCTTCATACCAGAGAAACCTTAAGTAATCTCTGTGATCCTCACGCACACCAAAACATTAAAACATTTGTTGCACATCTGCTGTTAGTGCAATGCAATCCTTGCGGAAACGCATTATGACCATCAAGAGTGTGTTGTTTAAGTCTGGAAAAACTGAGCAGAACATTGTTAAGTGACACGCCTTGACACTTAGCACTGGAGTCAAATACTACTCTTATTTGTTCAGGCTTTTGTGGATGGTAAACACCAAATAAGGGCAGATACATACGTTCTTTGTCTCCCTCTAGTGGCTGGGAAGGTCGTTATCCAGCATCTTTTGCATGAAGTCAATAAAATGACGCTTCATGTCAGGCTTTTTGTCTAAAGTCCTGCAAAGTGATGTGAGACGGTTCATGAGCTGCTCCCTGTTATTAGGAAGTGATGTGAGACGGTTCATGGCCTGCTCCCTGTTATTAGGAAGTGATGTGAGACGGTTCATGGCCTGCTCCCTGTTATTAGGAAGTGATGTGAGACGGTTCATGGCCTGCTCCCTGTTATTAGGAAGTGATGTGAGACGGTTCATGGCCTGCTCCCTGTTATTAGGAAGTGATGTGAGACGGTTCATGGCCTGCTCCCTGTTACTAGGAAGTGATGTGAGACGGTTCATGGCCTGCTCCCTGTTATTAGGAAGTGATGTGAGACGGTTCATGGCCTGCTCCCTGTTATTAGGAAGTGATGTGAGACGGTTCATGGCCTGCTCCCTGTTATTAGGAAGTGATGTGAGACGGTTCATGGCTTGCTCCCTGTTATTAGGAAGTGATGTGAGACGGTTCATGGCCTGCTCCCTGTTATTAGGAAGTGATGTGAGACGGTTCATGGCTTGCTCCCTGTTATTAGGAAGTGATGTGAGACGGTTCATGGCCTGCTCCCTGTTATTAGGAAGTGATGTGAGACGGTTCATGGCCTGCTTCCTGTTATTAGGAAGTGATGTGAGAAGGTTCATGGCTTGCTCCCTGTTATTAGGAAGTGATGTGAGACGGTTCATGGCTTGCTCCCTGTTATTAGGAAGTGATGTGAGACGGTTCATGGCCTGCTCCCTGTTATTAGGAAGTGATGTGAGATGGTTCATGGCTTGCTCCCTGTTATTAGGAAGTGATGTGAGACGGTTCATGGCCTGCTCCCTGTTATTAGGAAGTGATGTGAGACGGTTCATGGCCTGCTCCCTGTTATTAGGAAGTGATGTGAGACGGTTCATGGCCTGCTCCCTGTTATTAGGAAGTGATGTGAGACGGTTCATGGCTTGCTCCCTGTTATTAGGAAGTGATGTGAGACGGTTCATGGCCTGCTCCCTGTTATTAGGAAGTGATGTGAGACGGTTCATGGCCTGCTCCCTGTTATTAGGAAGTGATGTGAGACGGTTCATGGCCTGCTCCCTGTTATTAGGAAGTGATGTGAGACGGTTCATGGCTTGCTCCCTGTTATTAGGAAGTGATGTGAGACGGTTCATGGCCTGCTCCCTGTTATTAGGAAGTGATGTGAGACGGTTCATGGCCTGCTCCCTGTTATTAGGAAGTGATGTGAGACGGTTCATGGCCTGCTCCCTGTTATTAGGAAGTGATGTGAGACGGTTCATGGCTTGCTCCCTGTTATTAGGAAGGCGACGTCTAGTGGGGCGAAAGGGTAGTGGAGCCACCCAGTTGTTTCCATCATCCTGGAAAACCTGTTTGTCCATAATGTCCAAGAAGGCTTTGTCCTCCACTGATGGTGCTGGTTTATCATCGTCTTGTGTTTTGTCGAACACGGAACATCCCAGGCTGTCTGTGTTCACAGTTGTGCTTGGATCTCTCTAGTGCACTGTAGAGGGAGAGATGTGTTTCTGAGCTACGCTGTTGTAGTTCTCTTTAACCTGGATGATGTCAGGGAAAGGGCTCAGATAGGATGTGTGACCATTTGAAGTATGTTTGTCTTGAACACGTTAACATTGGCTGGTCTGTGAGCCGTTCCCAGACAGACATCACCCACAATGACCCACCCGAGGTCGAGTCGCTGTGCATAAGGAGTGTCGTGGAGCCCATTGATTTGCTCTCGTACCTTGTTGTTGTACCCTTAAGATGTCTCGTCCTCAGAGTAGGAGGATGGGAGCGTCTGGGTCCACAGCTGGAATTCTGTCCATAACTGGTTGCAGATGGGGATGATGATACGCAATGTCGGGGGAGGGAATCTCCATCCTATCATCTGGCATCATATCACACTCTATCAGAGTAGGGAGAGTGAGCTGCATGTGTCCATCTATAGACTCCACCATGAAGTTGACGGCTCTCCTGCCTGAAGTCTCTGTTACCCCAGAACACGTCTTCATGGTGTATGGAGCAGAGTTGTCATCGGTGTTGAAGAGACTGAAAAACTCTGTCTTGGCCAGAGATTTGTTACTCTGTTCATCAAGTACTACATACATTTTGACAGCTTTCTCTCTTTTCCCAGCCGGATAAGCTTTGACTAGGCATATTTTTGAACATGATCTTGGATTGACTGCCTCACCACAGATCTCCGTACACTTTGAGGTGACAGAAAGAAGAGCATCGTCACCTTGCTCCCCGCCATGCTCTGTCTCTGCTGTAGCGGTGTCTGTATTTGAAGGGGCCTGGATGCAGAGCAGCAAGATGTCTGTCGCTGTCACACTCAGAGCACTTGATTGACACCTTACAGTCTTTAGCTCTGTGCTGAGTTGACCCACAACATCGGAAACAAATTCCATTGTCTTTGAAATATGATTTGCTCGAATCTAGAGTTTTTAAACCCATGACACTTTTTAAGAGGATGAGGCTTGTTATGTATTGGGCAGTGACGGTCAGGGCTTTCAACCTTGGTCTTACTGGGTTTGGTTTGGTGGTCTGAGGCCTCAGATGACACATCTGTTTTGTATACAGTCACAGGTGTCTTGCTGCTGTACCTGGCAGGTTTCTCACTTTTCATAGACACCTGGTTAGTTGAGGTGTAGAGGGTGAAACTGGGGTCATTTCTAATTTTCGCCTGGTTCCTGATAAATCTCGAGAAGAACGAGAATGGTGGGAATGCTACCCGATAGTCCTCCTTGTATTTGGATCCCTGTGCAATTTTCTTGTAAACTGAATGGAAGTTTCTCTACAATAGGGTTCACCCCCCCGAGATGTGTCCAGATAAGCGAGACCTGGAAGGTACCCTTCTACTTTAGCACACTCCAGTTCGAGAAGAATGTCACCTAGTTCTCTTAGTTTGTGATTGTTTTTGTTAGCCAGTTTTGGAAAATCATCCATTTTCTTCAACAGTGCATTCTCGATCACTTCGGGTGTACCATAGCACTCTTCTAGACATTGCCAGACCATGTTAAGCCCTGCTGTTGCGTTGAAAATATGGACAGATCTAATTCTGTTTGCTTGCTCAGATGACTCTGCCCCGAGCCACTTGGTAATTAGATCTAACTCTTCCCTGGCTGATAAACTCAAGTCTCTGGTCACATTGAGAAAGGATGCTTTCCAAGCCCAATCATTTTCAGGAAGATCATCAAACTTCAGGAGTCTGGAACTCACCATCTCACGGCGTAGGAGGTACTTGATGAGGTCTGGTGACACTTGTGACTCAGGGAAGTGTTGTGTGTGTGACTGGAAGTGGGCTTGCTTTCCATTTCCACCATGCTGCTGTTCATTTCTTTTGAACGGAGAGTCTCTGCTCATGTTCTGTTGTTTGCTACTTTCTGGATTATGGCATGTAGCTGGGTCAACACTAAGCTCTTGTTCCTCCACTTCAAATGGAAGTTCAGCAAAGAAGGGCCTAGCATGTTGTTGCACATACTCACATGTACGTTGGACTGGACTTAAGGGCTGTGTCCCTGTGTCTAGTTGTTTGCAAAGCTCTCTGCGTTCTGATCCTATAGCTTCTTCAAAGGCTGTAGCTTCAGCCAACGCAGCAGCTGCTCTCTCAACTTGGAGAACATAGAAACGTGCCCCGAGGTCAGCTTTTTGCTTCAACAAACTGGCCTCTATTTCTGCCTTTTGCTTCATCACAGAAGCTTCCTTCTCAGCATAGGAGACTTGTGCACGCACTGCGTCTGCCTTAGCACGTGCTTTGATGGCTGCAGAACTCACCATTGAGGATCTGCTTGACTGTTTTGATGACCTTGATCTTGTAGATTGAGACTTGGTCCCAATGTGCTGAAGAGGCTCCTCCATCTATCTCTGTCGAACTCTTGGCTCTGCTTGTTGTACCGTAGACTGCTGGTCTTCCCTAGGAACAGAGGCGTTGTTGGCTGATGAACGTAGAAACATAACCACCGTGTGTGGTTATTCTTGAGCTTGAGCTTGTGGTTATTCTTGAGCTTGAGCTTGTGGTTATTCTGAGCTTGAGCCCGGTGAGCTTGAGCCCGGTGATGTTTTTTCACTATTCTGCCCTTGAGTTGCGTTCTCATGCAAAACTAGACAGATAGCTAACAACTAAGTCTTCAATAAAACACCCAAAGCGTGACTTTTCTTGAATGAATATATTGAAAACATTTATGTTGTGAAACTGCAAAATACAGAAAAGAATATACTTTAGTATTCAATTTAAATCGACATTGTAGCTGTACATTATACATTTCAAGTTGAAGTTGCATGAAAATACAAAGCACGTGCTAAAGTACCATGCATCTGGCATGATGCCAAACCATGTAGCTAATTGTTACTCATATGGTGATTGACAAACTCCTTTAATTACTCTAATAATGTACAACCATCTCTGTACAATAACAAAGCATATTACACTAGAAACAGTAACAAAACTACAGTATTGTATATTTTACAATTCGTTTGCATGATGCACGAGCAAAGTAATACAGCTAACGACATACATGAAAGGCATTGCAATTTGTGTGAGTAACTGCAACCAACCAACATTGATATGTAAGCAACTCTATCAATGACAAGATTATCATCATTAGCTAAATGCTTGAATCGTACTTACAAACAAATACTTTGCACCGAATCGTTGTTTTTAGCTGCTTCTATGTGTGCAGAACAGATTCTCTACTTCCTGTTTGCGTACAGTCTAAGTACCAGAAAGCTCCACTAGGGGGCGAATAACACCATGGAACACAATGAAAATACATTTTTACCATTGTAATAAAATAATCTGTTACCTTCTAACAGGATGGCAGCACAGCAATGCTCTACTTTCCGGATATCCAGATAAGGCACTAAATAAACTTCAGTTAGTGCTCAACACGGCTGCTAGAATCTTGACGAGAACCAAAAAATGTGATCATATTACTCCAGTGCTAGCATCCCGACACTGGCTTCCTGTTAAGGCAAGGGCTGATTTCAAGGTTTTACTGCTAAACTACAAAGCATTACATGGGCTTGCTCCTACTTATCTTTCCGATTTGGTCCTGCCGTACATACCTACACGTACGCTACGGTCACAAGATGCAGGCCTCCTTACTGTCCCTAGAATTTCTAAGCAAACAGTTGGAGGCAGGGCTTTCTCGTATATAGCTCCATTTTTATGGAATGGTCTGCCTACCCATGTGAGAGACGCAGACTCGGTCTCAACCTTTAAGTCTTTATTGAAGACTCATCTCTTCAGTAGGTCCTATGATTGAGTGTAGTCTGGCCCAGGAGTGTGAAGGTGAACGGAAAGGCACTGGAGCAACGAACCGCCCTTGCGGTCTCTGCCTGGCCGGTTCCCCTCTCCCACTGGGATTCTCTGCCTCTAACCCAATAACAAGGGCTGAATCACTGGCTTACTAGGGCTCTTTCATACCGTCCCTAGGAGGGGTGCGTCACTTGAGTGGGTTGAGTCACTGGCTTATTGGTGCTCTTCCATGCCGTCCCTTCCATGCCGTCACTTGAGTGGGTTGAGTCACTGACGTGATCTTCCTGTCCGGGTTGGTGCCCCCCTTTTGGCTGTGCCGTGGCGGAGATCTTTGTGGGCTATACTCAGCCTTGTCTCAGGATGGTACGTTGGTGGTTGAAGATATCCCTCTAGTGGTGTGGGGGCTGTGCTTTGGCAAAGTGGGTGGGGTTATATCCTGCCTGTTTGGCCCTGTCCGGGGGTATCGTCGGACGGGGCCACAGTCTCCCGACCCCTCCTGTCTCAGACTCCTGTATTTATGCTGCAGTAGTTTATCTGTCGGGGGGCTAGGGTCAGTCTATTATACCTGGAGTATTTCTCTTGTCTTATCCGGTGTCCTGTGTGAATTTAAATATGCTCTCTTTAATTATCTCTTTCTCTCTCTCAGAGGACCTGAGCCCTAGGACCATGCCTCAGGTCTACCTGGCCTGATAACTCCTTGCGGTCCCCAGTCTACCTGGCCATGCTGCTGCTCCAGTTTAAACTGTTCTGCCTGCGGCTATGGAATCCTGACCTGTTCACCGGACGTGCTACTTGTCCCAGACCTGCTGTTTTCAACTCTCTAGAGACAGCAGGAGCGGTAGAGATACTCTGAGTGATCGGCTATGAAAAGCCAACTGACATTTATTCCTGTGGTGCTGACCTGTTGCACCATTGACAACCACTGTGATTATTATTATTTAACCCTGCTGGTCATCTATGAACATTTGAGCATATTGGCCATGTTCTGTTATAATCTCCACCCGGCACAGCCAGAAGAGGACTGGCCACCCCTCATAGCCTGGTTCCTCTCTAGGTTTCTTCCTATGTTCTGCCCTTCCTAGGGAGTTTTTCCTAGCCACTGTGCTTCTACACCTGCATTTCTTGCTGTTTGGGGTTTTAGGCTGTGTTTCTGTACAGCACTTTGAGATATCAGCTGATGTAAGAAGGGCTTTATCAATACATTTGATTTGAAATTTGACTTGATAGACTACACATGCTTGTCTCTGCCCATTTCTCGCTGGTCCCAAAGCAGGGGACAAATTCTTCCACACTGCATTACTTTGACCTCATGCCTGGTTTCCCTATGGGTGTGTAGAGTACATGTTCACTAAGCAAGCTGAGAAGAACAGTACATAAGAGATGTGCAATTATACTGAGGCTGGAGGTAGATAACACAGCTGGCATGATTCTCTTCTTAAGAGCAACCATAACAAATAGAGGAATTGACTGAAATCTAAAGCAACTGATGAAACCAAATTCATTTCAGTGATATATAGAACCTCCCTCTAACCAACATTGTGTGTGTGTCAGAACGATTGGATGCCCTCCATTTCCTTAGTCTGTCTTTTCTTTCACCTTCAGGTGATGTGGTAAGGCAGGAGACTAGGTCTGTGTCCAACACAGATGCAGTGTGTGTCAGATGCAGCCTGATCACAAACAGCTAAGAGTAATGGAGTGTCCAGCTACAAGGCACAATGTAAAATGTCATTTTTGGACCAGTGATGACACAGTAATGACCACTTAACTTTACATTTATGAAATGACCCACATCTGAGTGGAGATCATGAAAAAACTTGTATGCCTTCAATATTTAATTTTTTGTTGTTGTTACAAGACCAGATTCACAGTTAAGGTCGAAATAAGTCCACCATGAAATCCTGTAGGAGTAGGTGACTATAGCGATGCGATCCGTCATTCTCTCCCTACCTTTTATGTGGAGATCACTATATTGGCTCGTTGGTTATCACTATAATGTATAACAGCCGTTATGGGAATGTGAGTGAAATGTCCTCTTCTCCACACATCACCATGCAGCATCCTCCTAGTGAACCATAAATCATCATCAGACTCCAATCTTTCCTGCACATATTCAAATGCAATCCTGAAAATGAGCAACATGTCCCATGGAAGCGGTTGCCCAGCAGAGAGCTGTGTATAATCTCTCACCACTGTCTGCCTGCCAGTGAGTGGTTATAGCTAGGGAGAGACACACAGAGCCTAGAGCACTGAATCACTCAATCCCCGTGCATGAAAACATACTCGTCCCCATGACTGAGGGAGGGACACATCCTGGTATATAGGACCCATCTATCCTTACTCCTCTTCCATTCTTAAGACTGACATCAGGGTGAAATGGGGACAGATCCACTCCAAGACTGAACATACATGTGGGAGAAAACAGGGGATTCCTCAGCATTTGATAGAGTCAGCTGCCGGGAAAGATACATATTTAAATAGATCCATCCGTGGGGCATGATGGGGGCTGTGGAGAGAAAGAGTCTTCAGTAGGCTGCCCTTTTTCTCCACAACACCACAGAGATACAACAATTCAAATCCAATCACATTGTATTGGTCACATACACGTGTTTAGCAGATGTTATTGCGGGTGTAGTGAAATTCACCTGCAGTACTGCTCTCTGACTCACACACTAACATGCTGTTCACAGTTTACAGAGGCCAACCTGGTATATCTCTCTCTGTTAGCATGCAGGAGAGATAGAGAGGAGAGGTAGAGGGATGGTAGAGGTACTGAATTGCAAACTATATATATTGTCTAAAACTACATGTTTAAGTTCAATACAGTTGCACTTCCTTCTGTATAAGGGGGAAAGGTAGCCCAGTGGTTAAAAGCATTGGGCCAGTAACCGAAAGGTCTCTGGTTTGAATCCCTGAGCCGACTAGGTGAAAATTCTGTTGATGTGCCCTTGAGCAAGGCACTTAACCCTAATTGCTCCTGTAAGTTGCTCTGGAGAAGAGCTTCTGCTAAATGACTTTAATGTCAAATAATGGTTAGGACACTATTGTGCAGCTCCAGTATACTCTCTTACCTCAGTTAGCTCAGGGGGTAATGTAAACATCCCAAACAACCTCAAGCAGCTTTGGAGCAGAACATCTGGACAGAAGCCCTTTAAAACAAAGCTGAAAGCTCCTTTTCGCACAAACGCCTCATCCATGAACGGTCCGTAAACAAATATACCATGAAACTCATATAATGAACGATGCCTCTCTCTCTCTCTGATCCTGTCGAGTCCAGAGTGAAACACAGCCCTGAGAGAAATGTGTCATGTCTGCAGACATAAAGGCAGAGGTTTTTTTATGGGCAGATGGTTGAAATAAACAAACACAACAGGGAGAGAACCTCGTCCCGCGTCCCTACAGAGAGCTTTCTAATCCCGGTGGCTGGGAGCACCCCTGTGCTGTGTTTTACATATAAAAGCCCCACAGACAATCCACCACTGGTCCCATTGATAGGGAGGGCTGCAGGGAAAAATAATTCATGTTGATCCTAATTCAGTCAAATGGGCCCAACCAAACATTTATTTAAATACACACACCACAGGAGGCTGGTGAGGGGAAGACGGCTCATAATCATTTCTGGAATGGAGTGAATGGAACGGCATCAAGTACATGGATGTGTTGGATACCATTCCATTTATTCCCTTCCATCCATTACTATGAGCCGTCCTTCCCAAATAAGGTGCCACCGGCCGCCTGTATCACACACAGACGCACTCACACGAACACACAGACACACTCACACACAGACACACTCACACGCACTCACACAAACACACAGACACACACACACACACTCACACGCACGAACACACAGACACACTCACACACAGACACACTCACACACACACACATGCACTCATACGAACACACAGACACACCCACAGACACACTCACACCCACACAGAGACACACTCACACCCACACAGAGACAGACAGACACACTGAGCAGTCGCCCATTTATTAACAATCTAAATCTAAATCTTTTCACTGCACAACACCCTTTGTGGCATATAAGTTACTGCATTCATGAATATCAATTAGGGAAGGATATGAAAAAAATCACTAATTTGTTTATCGCTTCTCTCAACGCTGCATCACAATATCCTGGGCATTCACAATAATTCATGAGGGGCTGAATTTAATCCAGTTTGAGCAAAACACCATATGCCAATCAGTGAACACGTACCCTGGGCAGACGGGCCTGGGAGCCCACCTCCACAGTGGGATATGTATTTGAAATGCATTTCTTCTGCTCACGGCTCAAGGTCGTGGTTCTCTCTGTCCTCGGTATTGGTGCTGCACACTGTTCTGTTCCTGTCTGGCCTCGGTATTGGTGCTGCACTCTCTTCTGTTACTGTCTGGCCTCAGAATTGGTGATGCATACTGTTCTGTTACTGTCTGGCCTCGGTATTGGTGCTGCACTCTCTTCTGTTACTGTCTGGCCTCAGAATTGGTGATGCATACTGTTCTGTTACTGTCTGGCCTCGGTATTGGTGCTGCATACTGTTCTGTTCCTGTCTGGGCTTGGTACTGGTGCTGCATACTGTTCTGTTACTGTCTGGCCTCGGTATTGGTGCTGCATACTGTTCTGTTCCTGTCTGGGCTTGGTACTGGTGCTGCATACTGTTCTGTTACTGTCTGGCCTCAGAATTGGTGATGCATACTGTTCTGTTACTGTCTGGCCTTGGTATTGGTGCTGCATACTGTTCTGTTACTGTCTGGCCTTGGTATTGGTGCTGCACACTGTTCTGTTACTGTCTGGGCTTGGTACTGGTGCTGCATACTGTTCTGTTACTGTCTGGCCTCGGTATTGGTGCTGCACACTGTTCTGTTCCTGTCTGGGCTTGGTACTGGTGCTGCATACTGTTCTGTTACTGTCTGGCCTCGGTATTGGTGCTGCACACTGTTCTGTTCCTGTCTGGGCTTGGTACTGGTGCTGCATACTGTTCTGTTACTGTCTGGCCTCGGTATTGGTGCTGCACACTGTTCTGTTCCTGTCTGGCCTTGGTATTGGTGCTGCACACTGTTCTGTTCCTGTCTGGGCTTGGTACTGGTGCTGCATACTGTTCTGTTACTGTCTGGCCTTGGTATTGGTGCTGCATACTGTTCTGTTACTGTCTGGCCTCGGTACTGGTGCTGCATACTGTTCTGTTACTGTCTGGCCTTGGTATTGGTGCTGCACACTGTTCTGTTCCTGTCTGGGCTTGGTACTGGTGCTGCATACTGTTCTGTTACTGTCTGGCCTCGGTATTGGTGCTGCACACTGTTCTGTTCCTGTCTGGGCTTGGTACTGGTGCTGCATACTGTTCTGTTACTGTCTGGCCTCGGTATTGGTGCTGCACACTGTTCTGTTCCTGTCTGGGCTTGGTATTGGTGCTGCATACTGTTCTGTTACTGTCTGGCCTCGGTATTGGTGCTGCACACTGTTCTGTTCCTGTCTGGGCTTGGTACTGGTGCTGCATACTGTTCTGTTACTGTCTGGCCTCGGTATTGGTGCTGCACACTGTTCTGTTCCTGTCTGGGCTTGGTACTGGTGCTGCATACTGTTCTGTTACTGTCTTGCCTTGGTATTGGTGCTGCATACTGTTCTGTTACTGTCTGGGCTTGGTACTGGTGCTGCACACTGTTCTGTTACTGTCTGGCCTCGGTATTGGTGCTGCACACTGTTCTGTTACTGTCTGGCCTTGGTATTGGTGCTGCATACTGTTCTGTTACTGTCTGGCCTTGGTATTGGTGCTGCATACTGTTCTGTTACTGTCTGGGCTTGGTACTGGTGCTGCATACTGTTCTGTTACTGTCTGGCCTCGGTGTTGGTGCTGCACACTGTTCTGTTCCTGTCTGGGCTTGGTACTGGTGCTGCATACTGTTCTGTTACTGTCTGGCCTCGGTATTGGTGCTGCACACTGTTCTGTTCCTGTCTGGGCTTGGTACTGGTGCTGCATACTGTTCTGTTACTGTCTTGCCTTGGTATTGGTGCTGCATACTGTTCTGTTACTGTCTGGCCTTGGTATTGGTGCTGCACACTGTTCTGTTACTGTCTGGCCTTGGTATTGGTGCTGCACACTGTTCTGTTACTGTCTGGGCTTGGTACTGGTGCTGCATACTGTTCTGTTACTGTCTGGCCTCGGTATTGGTGCTGCACACTGTTCTGTTCCTGTCTGGGCTTGGTACTGGTGCTGCATACTGTTCTGTTACTGTCTTGCCTTGGTATTGGTGCTGCATACTGTTCTGTTACTGTCTGGCCTTGGTATTGGTGCTGCACACTGTTCTGTTACTGTCTGGCCTTGGTATTGGTGCTGCATACTGTTCTGTTACTGTCTGGGCTTGGTACTGGTGCTGCATACTGTTCTGTTACTGTCTGGCCTCGGTATTGGTGCTGCACACTGTTCTGTTCCTGTCTGGGCTTGGTACTGGTGCTGCACACAGTGTTCTCAGACAGGGCCTTGCTGTTTCAGCTTTCTGTCTCCAAGTCTGCAAACGCTGCCCTTGCCCTCACGACCTCCCAGAGCTCAGCCTGTCAACACACACACCTCAGTGACCCAACACTCTGCAGCATTGGGGAATGGAGGGAGAGAGAGAGAAGGAATAAAAAAGAAAGGATAAGGAGAAAGGAGGCGGTAGAGAGAGAGATTGAAAGGTCTGCTCCTCTCATTTTCCCCATATACATCAGCTCAGAGGGCAGCCGGCCTCCCATCCCTTTCCATTCACTTCTTCACCATTGGCTGCAGGTGAAAGGGAAAAGGCAATTTCCCCTCAGCCACCTGAACACACTGCTCCATTCCCCATTGATAAAGTGTACTTTTAAAAGGTGTGGAAGCTAGGGCATTCATCACCAAGGACTCTGGGCTCGTCTGCCTCTCTCCTCTCTGCAGACCAGTACAAGCTGGGAGATGCAAGCACCTCTGATGAATGGTTTTCTCCTTGTGCAGTTAAAGTGTGTGTGGCAGGGCTACTGTCTGTCAGAAAGAGCCAGTGTTGGGCACAGTGCCCACCTAATTTGCTTACTGAGCACCGGGCAGTGTGCCCACCACCCACGGAAGACACAGAGCAGACTGTCTCAGCCTGTCTGACTTTTATCTCTGAGATCCTCCATGCTGGGAATGTTAATGAAGACACCAGGGGTCTGTTCTAAGTCCAACCCACTCCCACTCCCACTCTCTCTCTCAGAAGTTTAGCCAGAGATGCTGAGGTAAGAGATGGAGTGTGGGAGTCATAGGATGTGAAAGAACGAAAACAAAGTAAGCTGAGGTGTTAGGGTAGTTGTCGAACCAGAAGTGGATGCCTGGATTTAGAATGAAAGGCCAAACTAGCGTAGCTTCATTATTGTATCAATAATACCTAGAAGCTGGAACAGAAATAACTACATGATCCCCGTCAAGGTAGCAATACCAAGCCTGCCAACATGCACAGACAAAATATGCATGCTCACACACACGTACACACATTTATTTCTCTCTCTCTCTCTCTCTCCCTCTACTTCTCTCACACACATATTTCCTCTTTCAAACAACACTTCCACTTCAGAGAGATGGAGAGGAGAGAAGGGTCGAAGTACAGATGGATGATTATTCAGGTCCTCTCTCTTCTTCCCATTGATCCCATCAGAGGAGGTATAAATATTCATACCAGGGCTTTGTTTTAGAACCCTGTGTGAAGATCAGACAGCAGAACGATAGAAATATCTGGACATGTATTTTCTGTTGGAGAACCTGCAGAGGATCACTGGGGGAGGGGAGCATTGAGGGGGCCCATCCCCAGCCCCCCGTCTCAGGCTCAGTGTGTTAGAGTGAAGGACACCTCAAGGAGACCAGATTCAAATGAGTCACTCACTGGGCTAGCAGACAGACGTGTAGTGAATGTACCCCCGCATCACACCATGCACCAAACAACACAAGCTTACGCAAACATTCCACATAGCTGAGTGCACACACAATACATACTGTATGAATACACACTTGTACCAAAACAAACACACAGATAAGCAAACATCTGCTCTCTGACCCTTGCACAATAACAGAACGGGAGAAGAAAGGAGAGAAAAATCAGCACTCAAATTAAAATTGCAATTCTTAGAATAATTGTAATGTAGATAATAAACCTACATGCACCTTGAGACCAAACTCAATAAGAAGCTAAACACAGCGAGCTGGAAGAGGTCAGAGTTGAGTCCCAGTGGACCTAACCTCCCATTCATCCTGGTGTCATTTAGTCCACAAGCGGTAAAGTGTGTGGACTCCATTTTCTCCTCATGACCCGGCAAATAAAGTCCTGGGTCAAGGTCTGAGGGTGAGGAGCCCTCGGGTCGGCTAAATGATTGAATTCAGCATCTCGCCAGAGATCACACACTAACCACCCTGCCTAGGGTGAAGCCTCTTCACACCACTGAACCAGACCATAATGATAGAGGGCACACTGAGGTTAGGGACAACCAAAGAGAATAGCCTACTAAGACAAAGCCTTTCCAAAGCAGCCATTCTAGCAAAACACACATGATTTACTGCAGGTGTTTCCTCAACCCCTTCTACCCTCTAAGAAATAAGGGTGCCAAACGGGTTGTTCAGCTGTCCCAATAGGCTAACCCTTTTCGATTCCAGGTAGAACCCTTTTTGGTTCCCTTTTGGATTCCAAGAGTTAAACCTGGAACCAAAAAGTTGTTCTTCAAAGGATTCTCAAATGGGGACAGCCGAAGAACCCATTTAGGTTCTAGCACCTTTTTCCAAGAGTGTAGAAACAATAAGTATGACATGGGGGTGGTTTCTAGAATGGAACAGATCGATGATACAGTAAGATCCGTGGGTTGTTATGCTTGCTCAGCTGTAGAGCATGACTGTTAGGAGTCACATCCACAGGAGCACAGAACCTGTCTGTATGATGTATAGGGGCAGTGAGGGGGGACAGGCGATAGGGAGAGGACAACAGCTCACAGGAAGGCAATGCTACAGTCAGACAGCCTTCTATGCCTTCTCTGACTGAATGACACACTGCAGTGCTCCACATCCCTGTGGATATCTGGACAATGCAAGATGTGGCTGAGGGTGCAAAAATAGACAAATGTACTGTATGTGTTGTCTATAAGATGTTTGTAACATTCAGCAGTAATTGTACAGTGACACCATGATTTCGAAATATGCATCAGTCATCATAAATCTGTCACGATAAAGTGCACCTCCTTTGATTTTAAACATTCAATTACTGAATGCAATATGGAAAAGAGATTGATGATATTGTAAGAGAAAATCATCACATTTCACATTTAAAGAGCAAGAGAATAGAACTCCTAAACAGGAATGCATTGGCCTCCCCTCTCCTCCACTGACCAGACTGGCAGGTCACGACAAACAGTGATGATTGCCAGAAGGAGATTGACTATGTGGCGATGCATATACACTCCACTGCTCTGACTATATGAGAGGGCTTTTTGGCTGGCTCTGGCTTAAAGGATCAACCCCATTGGGAGAGCCAGGCAGGGTGTGCCACTTGAGAACCCCCAGATAGACCTAAAAACAAGGTTCCCCTCTGCACATCCAGCCCAGGAGTGGGCCAGGCCTCCCATGGCAGCTTGTGAAAGTGCCGCGCGGAGCAGTGTCACCCATGTCATGCTCCGATGGCTCAATTTAAATGGAAATTGGATGAACTGTTGGAAGTGATCCAGCCATCCAGAACAATTAACCCATATTACTGGCAGAGCCAGTTCTACTTAACACTGGAGGAAACACAATGGCCTGCAGTGCAGAGATGATCTTATTTTCTACTGTCTGCTACAGGATGCTAAACGCATGCTCACTTTGTTTCAACATACTCTAAACCTCTCTTTTCAAATGATTTCATCATTTAGTCCAACAATATGTATACATGCAATATGTATACATGCAGATACTAATTGTCATGGACTATGTAATGGATGTACACATTCAATCATCCACTTTGAACCAGACCCAGTACACACATAAACAAACTTGGTATATTAAGTACACATTATATATATATATATATATCAAGCTCCATCTCGATTTCAGAATCGATAGACATGGTGTAATACGCTCGACAGGCGGCAATTCAGAGAGAAGCCTAATATCACAGAGGTTACAGTGGAGGGCACCCAGACAGACACTGGTCATGTTTTAGAGAAGGGATAAATGAAACATGACATGGAGTCTCACATCAACTCTCTCCATAACAAGAAAATAACTGATAGTTGGTGGCTTGGTGCTCAACCTCTGAACAAAGGAGGCATTTCAACAACCAAAGACATAAGGGGTCAAATAAAAACAGGATGGACATTGTTCCATAAAAATTGAGTTCGGTGACATTTGTAAAGATCTACAGTAAACATTAAAGATACAAGCACCAACCAAAACAGACACTACACTGTAACTTGCATAAACCACAAACTTGCCAGAAATTAAAGATTGGGGAACTTGTTTAGTGCACTAATAGTGTATTCTTTATAGGAAAACTATAAGGGTTTAACATAAGCAACAATATAATGATTAAATTATCAACAAATGAATAATCCTGTCAGAGCCAACAGTCCAAAGAGAAAATCCAGGGTAGAAATGAAAGGCTTAGTCCTACAAGAACCTCTGGTTTGAGTCTTGACATCCAAATCCAAGGAAATAGATACAATCCAATGATGGCTCTGAACTATTCAATGTCACGTTTTTATAGAGTTAGTTAGAGGACTCATCATGGATATAACCCATTTTTGCATGGACATTGAAGGCTTCCACCATTTTAAAGTAGTCAACTGGGTGGCTTATTTGCCATCAGCCAATCGCCGTTCTCAATGAGTTCAAAGCAAGTGAATGCACTGATCTCATTGGTCCCCATTTCTAAAGTATTATGTTCAGAGTTTCACACTTTGGAAACGCAGCATACTGTTAAGGCCCACTGCTTATTACTTCACAAACTATCTTCACTGACCAAGTACATACATTAGCATATTATTTTCATAGTCTCATCATTATATTTATTTTGGGGAATATTTTCTGTTTACGCTTTCATGGTAATGCATGTTACTACACTATCACACACACCCCAATACATCATCTCTATTATTTCTGAAAGAGAATCAACACTGTGCTCACAGTCTGTTTAGTCTAAAATTTCAAATTAGAGCAGGACTGGATCAGCAGGGAGGAGATTGTCATTCTGTGCTGTGGACGAGGGAGAAGAAGGGAGGATAGTGGGAGAGAGTGAGAAAGGCAGACTGGAAGAGAGGGTCGGAGAGTCTGTCTGCAGTGGACTCTGTGTAGACCTGTGGGCCTTGTAAACCCAGTCAGTAATGGGTAAATTCTGTCCGCTGCACAGCTTATAAATCACAGTGCTGGCAGTATTTATCTCTGTCTCAGACATCCTTACTGGGACATGAGGACGGGTGGTGAAATGAGAATCAACAGCCTGGGCCCCCTCCTCTCCAACTTCCCATCAGGTCATTTCATCTCCTTCTGCTACGCCTGACTCTGTATTCCAAAGCCCTTCCTCAGGTAAATGTAATGTATTTGGTTTACACCCAAATAGACCCGGGCTAATGCAGTCTCTGTTGGTGCATTTACATGGAAAGACTTGATTTAAAGGTTTTAGTGGATCTTTAGAAAAGTCCCCGCCATGCTCCGTCCACAACCACACGCTCCACCCACTCCGTCCACAGCCACACGCTCCACCCACTCCGTCCACAGCCACACGCTCCACCCACTCCGTCCACAGCCACACGTTCTGCCCGCAGCCACACGCTCCACCCACTCCGTCCACAGCCACACGTTCTGCTCGCAGCCACACGTTCTGCCCGCAGCCACACGCTCCACCCACTCCGTCCACAGCCACACGTTCTGCCTGCAGCCACACGTTCTGCCCGCAGCCACACGTTCTGCCCGCAGCCACACGTTCTGCCCGCAGCCACACGTTCTGCCCGCAGCCACACGCTCCGTCCGCAGCCACACGCTCCACCAGCAGCCACACGCTCCACCCACTCCGTCCGCAGCCACTCCGTCCGCAGCCAAAAGCTCCACCCGCTCCATCCGCAGCCACACGCTCCACCCGCTCCGTCCGCAGCAGCATGCTCCACCCGCTCCGTCCGCAGCAGCACGCTCCACCCGCTCCGTCCGCTCCGTCCGCAGCCACACTCTCAGTCCGCAGCCACACGCTCCACCCGCTCCATCCACAGCCACACCTTATGCCCGCAGCCACACGCTCCACCCGCAGCCACACGCTCCACCCGCAGCCACACGCTCCACCCGCAGCCACACGCTCCACACGCAGCCACACGCTCCACCCACTCTGTCCGCAGCCACACGCTCCACCCGCTCCGTCTGCAGCCACGCGCTCCACCCGCTCCGTCCACAGCCACGCGCTCCACCCGCTCCGTCCGCAGCAGCACGCTCCACCCGCTCCGTCCGCAGCCACACGCTCCACCCGCTCCGTTCGCAGCCACGCGCTCCACCCACTCCGTCTGCAGCCACACGCTCCACCCGCTCCGTCTGCAGCCACGCGGTCCGTAAGCAGCCACGCGCTCCGTCCGCAGCCACACGCTCCACCCGCTCTGTCCGCAGCCACACGCTCCACCCGCTCCACCCACTCCGTCTGCAGCCACACGCTCCACGCGCTCCGTCCGCAGCCACACGCTCCACCCGCTCCGTCTGCAGCCACGCGGTCCGTAAGCAGCCACGCGCTCCGTCCGCAGCCACGCGCTCCACCGGCTCCGTCCGCAGCCACACGCTCCACACACTCCGTCCGCAGCCAAGCGCTCCGTCCGCAGCCACACGCTCCACCCGCTCCGTCTGCAGCCACGCGCTCCGTAAGCAGCCACGCGCTCCGCACGCAGCCACACGCTCCACCCGCTCCGCACGCAGCCACTTGCTCCGTCTGCAGCCACACGCTACGCGCGCTCTGTCCGCAGCCACACGCTCCACCCACTCCACCCACTCCGTCCGCAGCCAGGCGCTCCGTCCGCAGCCAGGCGCTCCACCCGCTCCGTCCGCAGCCCCACGCTCCACCCGCTCCGTCCGCAGCCACACTCTCCACCCGCTCCGTCCGCAGCCACGCGCTCCACCCGCTCCGTCCGCAGCCACTTGCTCCGTCTGCAGCCACGCGCTACGCGGGCTCCGTCCCCGCAGCCACACGCTCCACCCACTCCGTCTGCAGCCACACGCTCCACCCGCTCCGTCCGCAGCCACGCGCTCCACCCGCTCCGTCTGCAGCCACGCGGTCCGTCAGCAGCCACGCGCTCCGTCCGCAGCCACACGCTCCACCCGCTCCGTCCGCAGCTACACGCTCCACCCGCTCCACCCACTCCGTCTGCAGCCACACGCTCCACCCGCTCCATCCGCAGCCACACGCTCCACCCACTCCGTCTGCAGCCACGCTCCACGCGCTCCGTCCGCAGCCGCTCCGTCCGCAGCCACATGCTCCACCCGCTCCGTCCGCAGCCACACGCTCCACCCACTCCGTCTGCAGCAACATGCTCCACCCGCTCCGTCCGCAGCCACACGCTCCACCCACTCCGTCTGCAGCCACACGCTCCACGCGCTCCGTCTGCAGCCACGCGCTCCGTCTGCAGCCACGCGCTCCGTCCGCAGCCACGCGCTCCGTCCGCAGCCACGCGCTCCGTCCGCAGCCACGCGCTCCGTCCGCAGCCACACGCTACGCGCGCTCCGTCCGCAGCCAGGCGCTCCGTCCGCAGCCACGCGCTCCGTCCGCAGCCACGCGCTCCGTCTGCAGCCACGCGCTCCGTCCGCAGCCACGCGCTCCGTCTGCAGCCACACGCTCCACCCGCTCCATCTGCAGCCACGCGCTCCGTCTGCAGCCAGGCGCTCCGTCTGCAGCCACACGCTCCACCCGCTCCGTCTGCAGCCACACGCTCCACCCGCTCCGTCCGCAGCCACGCGCTCCACCCGCTCCGTCTGCAGCCACGCGCTCCGTCCGCAGCCACACGCTCCACCCGCAGCCACACGCTCCACCCGCTCCACCCACTCCGTCTGCAGCCACACGCTCCACCCGCTCCGTCCGCAGCCACACGCTCCACCCACTCCGTCTGCAGCCACGCTCCACGCGCTCCGTCCGCAGCCACATGCTCCACCCGCTCCGTCCGCAGCCACACGCTCCACCCACTCAGTCTGCAGCCACACGCTCCACCCGCTCCGTCCGCAGCCACCCGCTCCACCCACTCCGTCTGCAGCCACACGCTCCACCCGCTCCGTCCGCAGCCACACGCTCCACCCACTCCGTCCGCAGCTACACGCTCCACCCGCTCCACCCACTCCGTCTGCAGCCACACGCTCCACCCGCTCCATCCGCAGCCACACGCTCCACCCCCTCCCTCCGCAGCCACGCTCCACGCGCTCCGTCCGCAGCCGCTCCGTCCGCAGCCACATGCTCCACCCGCTCCGTCTGCAGCCACACGCTCCACCCACTCCGTCTGCAGCCACATGCTCCACCCGCTCCGTCCGCAGCCACACGCTCCACCCGCTCCACCCACTCCGTCTGCAGCCACACGCTCCACGCGCTCCGTCCGCAGCCACACGCTCCACCCGCTCCGTCTGCAGCCACGCGGTCCGTAAGCAGCCACGCGCTCCGTCCGCAGCCACGCGCTCCACCGGCTCCGTCCGCAGCCACACGCTCCACACACTCCGTCCGCAGCCAAGCGCTCCGTCCGCAGCCACACGCTCCACCCGCTCCGTCTGCAGCCACGCGCTCCGTAAGCAGCCACGCGCTCCGCACGCAGCCACACGCTCCACCCGCTCCGCACGCAGCCACTTGCTCCGTCTGCAGCCACACGCTACGCGCGCTCTGTCCGCAGCCACACGCTCCACCCACTCCACCCACTCCGTCCGCAGCCAGGCGCTCCGTCCGCAGCCAGGCGCTCCACCCGCTCCGTCCGCAGCCCCACGCTCCACCCGCTCCGTCCGCAGCCACACTCTCCACCCGCTCCGTCCGCAGCCACGCGCTCCACCCGCTCCGTCCGCAGCCACTTGCTCCGTCTGCAGCCACACGCTACGCGGGCTCCGTCCGCAGCCACACGCTCCACCCACTCCGTCTGCAGCCACACGCTCCACCCGCTCCGTCCGCAGCCACGCGCTCCACCCGCTCCGTCTGCAGCCACGCGGTCCGTCAGCAGCCACGCGCTCCGTCCGCAGCCACACGCTCCACCCGCTCCGTCCGCAGCTACACGCTCCACCCGCTCCACCCACTCCGTCTGCAGCCACACGCTCCACCCGCTCCATCCGCAGCCACACGCTCCACCCACTCCGTCTGCAGCCACGCTCCACGCGCTCCGTCCGCAGCCGCTCCGTCCGCAGCCACATGCTCCACCCGCTCCGTCCGCAGCCACACGCTCCACCCACTCCGTCTGCAGCAACATGCTCCACCCGCTCCGTCCGCAGCCACACGCTCCACCCGCTCCGTCTGCAGCCACACGCTCCACGCGCTCCGTCTGCAGCCACGCGCTCCGTCTGCAGCCACGCGCTCCGTCCGCAGCCACGCGCTCCGTCCGCAGCCACGCGCTCCGTCTGCAGCCACACGCTACGCGCGCTCCGTCCGCAGCCAGGCGCTCCGTCCGCAGCCACGCGCTCCGTCCGCAGCCACGCGCTCCGTCCGCAGCCACGCGCTCCGTCCGCAGCCACGCGCTCCGTCCGCAGCCACGCGCTCCGTCCGCAGCCACGCGCTCCGTCTGCAGCCACACGCTACGCGCGCTCCGTCCGCAGCCAGGCGCTCCGTCCGCAGCCAGGTGCTCCGTCCGCAGCCACACGCTCCACCCACTCCGTCTGCAGCCACACGCTCCACCCGCTCCGTCCGCAGCCACGCGCTCCACCCGCTCCGTCTGCAGCCACGCGCTCCGTCCGCAGCCACACGCTCCACCCGCAGCCACACGCTCCACCCGCTCCACCCACTCCGTCTGCAGCCACACGCTCCACCCGCTCCGTCCGCAGCCACACGCTCCACCCACTCCGTCTGCAGCCACGCTCCACGCGCTCCGTCCGCAGCCGCTCCGTCCGCAGCCACATGCTCCACCCGCTCCGTCCGCAGCCACACGCTCCACCCACTCAGTCTGCAGCCACACGCTCCACCCGCTCCGTCCGCAGCCACCCGCTCCACCCACTCCGTCTGCAGCCACACGCTCCACCCGCTCCGTCCGCAGCCACACGCTCCACCCACTCCGTCTGCAGCCACGCTCCACGCGCTCCGTCCGCAGCCGCTCCGTCTGCAGCCACATGCTCCACCCACTCCGTCCGCAGCCACACGCTCCACCCACTCAGTCTGCAGCCACACGCTCCACCCGCTCCGTCCGCAGCCACACGCTCCACCCGCTCCGTCCGCAGCCACGCGCTCCACCCGCTCCGTCCGCAGCCACTTGCTCCGTCTGCAGCCACACGCTACGCGGGCTCCGTCCGCAGCCACACGCTCCACCCACTCCGTCTGCAGCCACACGCTCCACCCGCTCCGTCCGCAGCCACGCGCTCCACCCGCTCCGTCTGCAGCCACGCGGTCCGTCAGCAGCCACGTGCTCCGTCCGCAGCCACACGCTCCACCCACTCCGTCCGCAGCTACACGCTCCACCCGCTCCACCCACTCCGTCTGCAGCCACACGCTCCACCCGCTCCATCCGCAGCCACACGCTCCACCCACTCCGTCTGCAGCCACGCTCCACGCGCTCCGTCCGCAGCCGCTCCGTCCGCAGCCACATGCTCCACCCGCTCCGTCTGCAGCCACACGCTCCACCCACTCCGTCTGCAGCCACATGCTCCACCCGCTCCGTCCGCAGCCACACGCTCCACCCACTCTGTCTGCAGCCACGCTCCACGCGCTCCGTCCGCAGCCGCTCCGTCTGCAGCCACATGCTCCACCCGCTCCGTCCGCAGCCACACGCTCCACCCACTCCGTCTGCAGCCACACGCTCCACGCGCTCCGTCTGCAGCCACGCGCTCCGTCCGCAGCCACGCGCTCCGTCTGCAGCCACACGCTACGCGCGCTCCGTTGGCAGCCAGACGCTCCGTCCGCAGCCAGGTGCTCCGTCCGCAGCCACACGCTCCACCCACTCCGTCTGCAGCCACACGCTCCGTCCGCAGCCACACGCTCCACCCGCTCCGTCCGCAGCCACGCGCCCGTCCGCAGCCACACGCTCCACCCGCAGCCACACGCTCCACCCGCTCCACCCACTCCGTCTGCAGCCACACGCTCCACCCGCTCCGTCCGCAGCCACACGCTCCACCCACTCCGTCTGCAGCCACGCTCCACGCGCTCCGTCCGCAGCCGCTCCGTCCGCAGCCACATGCTCCACCCGCTCCGTCCGCAGCCACACGCTCCACCCACTCAGTCTGCAGCCACACGCTCCACCCGCTCCGTCCGCAGCCACACGCTCCACCCACTCCGTCTGCAGCCACGCTCCACGCGCTCCGTCCGGTCCGCAGCCACATGCTCCACCCGCTCCGTCCGCAGCCACACGCTCCACCCATTCCGTCTGCAGCCACATGCTCCACCCGCTCCGTCCGCAGCCACACGCTCCACCCACTCCGTCTGCAGCCACACGCTCCACGCGCTCCGTCTGCAGCCACGCGCTCCGTCCGCAGCCACGCGCTCCGTCTGCAGCCACACGCTACGCGCGCTCCGTTGGCAGCCAGACGCTCCGTCCGCAGCCAGGTGCTCCGTCCGCAGCCACACGCTCCACCCACTCCGTCTGCAGCCACACGCTCCGTCCGCAGCCACACGCTCCACCCGCTCCGTCCGCAGCCACGCGCTCCGTCCGCAGCCACACGCTCCACCCGCAGCCACACGCTCCACCCGCTCCACCCACTCCGTCTGCAGCCACACGCTCCACCCGCTCCGTCCGCAGCCACACGCTCCACCCACTCCGTCTGCAGCCACGCTCCACGCGCTCCGTCCGCAGCCGCTCCGTCCGCAGCCACATGCTCCACCCGCTCCGTCCGCAGCCACGCGCTCCGTCCGCAGCCACACGCTCCACCCGCAGCCACACGATCCACCCGCTCCACCCACTCCGTCTGCAGCCACACGCTCCACCCGCTCCGTCCGCAGCCACACGCTCCACCCACTCCGTCTGCAGCCACGCTCCACGCGCTCCGTCCGCAGCCGCTCCGTCCGCAGCCACATGCTCCACCCGCTCCGTCCGCAGCCACACGCTCCACCCACTCAGTCTGCAGCCACACGCTCCACCCGCTCCGTCCGCAGCCACACGCTCCACCCACTCCGTCTGCAGCCACGCTCCACGCGCTCCGTCCGGTCCGCAGCCACATGCTCCACCCGCTCCGTCCGCAGCCACACGCTCCACCCACTCCGTCTGCAGCCACATGCTCCACCCGCTCCGTCCGCAGCCACACGCTCCACCCACTCCGTCTGCAGCCACACGCTCCACGCGCTCCGTCCGCAGCCACGCGCTCCGTCCGCAGCCACGCGCTCCGTCTGCAGCCACACTAAGGGGCACTCTTCATCAGTTCTAATCCATAGCCACTGTTTTGACTCAGACTTTGCATAGGCCTTATCCTCATTCCCAAACATCACAGATGTTCCTTTCTGCCCATGGCAGGTCAGACCGCTGCTTTGCTCAGTCCCCCAGATCAAAAAAGATTACATGCAAGACTGCTTTACTAACACAAAGACCCGATCACTGTAGTGCGTGTCAAAATGGTGGTAGTTTGGCTGTGCTAAGACATTGAAATGGAGCAGCATTGGTCTGGTCCTGGGCTGAGGAAGGATGGAGAAAATAGGGAAAGGTGGAAATATAATAAACAATTTCAAGCTTCATTGTCATTCTCCTGTCATTCCTCTCCCCGGAGACAGCCAGTGAGCCGCCCAGGATTATAATCATGCCTGTTGTCAGATTGGTACCCCAAGCGAGATTGAGTTGATTGCTTGAACAAATTTGCAAAGTAACGATGCAATTTGCTGCTGTGTGCCACGAGAGGATTGGGGTCTATGAAACTAGGAGTATCTCTGGAGCAAGATACACCAGAGAATGGGATTGAGAAGTCATTGAGAAGTCATCTCTTTCTCAAAGAGCCTCATGTTTTACTAGATTAATCTCACTCTTAATGAGTACACCTGTAAACCAATCAACAAGTTAATTTAGGCATGAGCTGAGCTTCACTAGGACTGGAAAGAGATGTGAGGAATCCTGATTTAAATGAAGTATGCGATCTGCAGTTCGTCAGTTCTTTGAGCTCACAGACAAGGGATGTTCCCAGGATCCTGTTGTATTTAGAAACATTTCAGATACCGTTTTGAGAGTGTTTCTTTCAAACTAATTAGATGTGTAATTTCTATGAACTATAATCCCTGACCATAACAGACTGACAGTGCTCTCGGTTTGATATGGGAATAGGAATTGGTCTGTCATCTTAGTTTAACGATGGAACATTCCAGGGACACAGTGGAGCACTAAAGAAAAATGAACCACCACTCACACATGAACATAAATTCCTGTTCTCTAAAGTAATTACTCTGAAATAGACTTGGACCAGTTTTAATACAGAAGAGGGGAAGGAGGGGAGGACCAAGGTGAGGAAGAGAAGAATATATTAGTCTGGAAACAATAGGGCAATGCCTGTTACGACAGGTTCAGAGGCTTTGTGCGCATACTGGTAGTGGAAAGTAAATGACTATTCATGTATTCTACAGTCGCTGTCGTTCACTGCTCATATATATATGCTGTGTCTGAGGCAATACAAGCTGGGTTTTAAGGTAAGTGGCATAGAAATCTACATCAGAGGGCACATGTCAATTTGTGGTGTGTTTTTCAAAATGCATCTTGATTTTCTTCCCCGTCTCCACCCTTTTCCTCTGACAAAGGATTCAAGGATACATTCAATAAGGAGAATTACAGTGCATGCTGGGGAGATATTTTACGTGTCCAGAAAGCATATGCAGTCATTTTGATTAATTCATGTCCATAATGAACACTCTGTAATTGAAGAAAACATTCAGCCTCCCTATTAGCGACAACAAATTCAAGTCAGCTTCCTGCAAAGCAGAAGAAAACCAAGGGGGATGTTGATAGTAGGGAAAGAATACCTCTAATTAATGGCATGTCACACCCACTAAAGTGAATACCAGAGAGGGTTCTGGAATATGCCCTTTGAACCTTTCACTCAATGCACATGGGACAGGAAACAAAAGACTAAAAGCACCGGAGGAACCTTCCACTAATAGAACCCGACACATGCATTTGCATATATTCCCCACAAACATCCCCAAAATCAAACTGAATCAATCAACCATTTTCAGTCACATTGCATTTTATGTGCTCTGAATATTTGTGACAAAAAAATTAAACCAATGTTATGGGACACATGACAAAGGAAACATTGACAAACCCATCAGCCCTGAAGAGAACATTTGATAGAAACTCTGCCATTATATGTAGCCTACATTTATCTTGATTATGTATAGTGCTACCTCAAAATACTAAAAAGCTTTTGACACATAGAACGTCATAAGATAGAAGGTACATTTTGTCATGAAAGGGTAGAAATGTAAACAAAACATCTGAAAGCCAACATCAATACGCCCACATGATGAATTCCTACAACGCAACAGCTTCTTATCCCTTTTTCCATCTCTCTCACTCTCCATCCTTTGTTACCTTCCCTCTCTTTCTCTCTCTCTCCCTCCTGACTCTGTGACGTTGATCCACCTCTGTGTTGTGCAAATTCCTCTCCTGTGGTTGTGATTGATTCACTGTGACCTGACTGACACTCAGAGCCCAACAGCGTCTTTCCTGACGACCACAAACTCAAAAAAAAAGAGGAAAAACAAAAGTAACCTTCTTAATAAACGCACATTTCCACCGGAAAGCTTCTCAGGGATTTGAGAATCCTCATTCAGTGAAGTAGATCTATTCACACCATGAGAACCAAGAGGAGGATGTATCCTACAGGGACTTCAATCATCTCTGTCAGACCTTGATACCAGGTTTAAGATGAAGCTGCTGTTCACTTCCTTTATCCACAATGTTCTACTGTAGATGTGTGATTAGATTAAAATGCCCAGCAGTGAAGATATGAGCCCACTCCACAACTCTGAGAGGAGAAGCAATGTTCCACAAGACTACACATTCATTACTCAAAATTAATCTCCATTACACAAATACTGTATGCATAATTATAAAAAATAATTATAATTGTGATTATTTCTCCATGAGCCGAACTTCTTTAAATTGTGATTGACACAGTGTGAAAGACTACCAGAGGCACATGTGCAAGTAAATGTAGTCAGACACTCACACACATTGAAATAGCCATCAGAAATGTGTTTCAGCGTGATGCAAACAGTAGAATAAAGACACACAACAATGGGATTTAAGCAAGGATGGTGAAAAACATACCACCACACATTCATAATTATATGGAAGAATATGATTACATTTGGGAATATAGGAAAATCAAAAGAGACAGAAATAATTATATTTTGTTGCTTTCGAAGAGCACATTTTCATGTAAGGACTTGTGCTAAATAAATATTATTTTCTAACACAGTACTTAATAATAACCTAGATCAAATCTATAGCATGTTGTTTGAGCATACAGATGTATAGGCTAGTGGAGGCAGCAAAGGGTAGAAGGTCTTTGATATGGGTCACCTCCATCAACAATACACTAAACTCAGACACCCACCGTCAGCCAGCACGCCACAAGTTCATTCAACTACACCGGAAACATGAGGGACAAGGGAACACAAGCAAAACCCCAAAGACACAACCAATCCACAGCGTAAATGGGGCGGGGAGCTGGCCAATCCCTTAAAAAAGGACCCGATTACCACCAAGCCCTTGATATGTCCCACAGCAGTGCAGTCCCGCTGGCAGGGAAAAGGAGAGATATCCTCGTATCGACGAAGAGTCCATTACCCGTCTGGGCCTGAACCAATTGATGTGCACCTTTCATCCCCCAAATCATCTCCTGCGGAAACAATAACCAGCCTATATACAGTATCCTTTCACCCCCAAATCATCTCCTGTGGAAACAATAACCAGCCTATATACAGTATCCTTTCACCCCCAAATCATCTCCTGTGGAAACAATAACCAGCCTATATACAGTATCCTTTCACCCCCAAATCATCTCCTGCGGAAACAATAACCAGCCTATATACAGTATCCTTTCACCCCCAAATCATCTTCTGCGGAAACAATAACCAGCCTATATACAGTATCCTTTCACCCCCAAAATCATCTCCTGTGGAAACAATAACCAGCCTATATACAGTATCCTTTCACCCCCAAATCATCTCCTGCGGAAACAATAACCAGCCTATATACAGTATCCTTTCACCCCCAAATCATCTTCTGCGGAAACAATAACCAGCCTATATACAGTATCCTTTCATCCCCCAAATCATCTCCTGCGGAAACAATAACCAGCCTATATCCAGCCTCTGTCCCTGGGCATTTTGAACACACCAGGAGGGGGCAGCATACAATCATGAATAAACAGATGACATGGGGTGACCTCTGCATGGTATTCATGCATGGTAATTGCCCCCACAGAGAATGATAGAGGCCTTTATTGGCCAAAAGGCCGTATTAGCATAGGCAGCGCCATTGAGGGCTTCCGTAATTTTAATGTAGTCAACTGGGTGGGACTTCCAACTTCATTAACCAAACCATCCTGGTGACCCGTTGGCGTCATGTCCAACTGAGTCATCGGGAGGGATCAGCCAATCGTGAAGAAAATGGACTACCTCAAAATGGAGATAGCATGGTCAGCGCCCTTGAGGCTGTCACAGAAGCTATAATGGCACAGATACAATGAGTCCTCAATCTATCTCTATTCTTGCGCCTCTCACAATACATATGGTAAAACCAATGTCAGCAGGTTTCATACATATGAAAAGGACTTGACAGCCTGCCTGGCTTCTCTTTCATTTTAATGGGATTGCCAGGAATTGTCAGAAAAAATCCATTGATTGAAAAATGAGGATTTCTGTGGTTCTGCCACCAGTTACGAAAGGAGACATAATTTACAGACAGATCTAATCTAATAACTGCTCTTTGGAATACAATCTCTCCAATCCACATGGCTTCACTCAGTCACATCACACCAAAACCATGCAAATTGTGCAAAAAAACTATGCAACACCAAAAACAAGATATGTTCACATTTATTTATTGTGCAGGGACTTTTATATACAGATACATTTTATACACCTAATTTACATAAATTGTGAAATAAATTAATAAACTAGTGTTCAAACACTCACTTGTTTTTTATGTTGACCTTGGAAGTACTAACACAACAGAATTAGAAAAAAGAGCACAATGATAAGTGAGCGGTGACAAAAGATACACTATAGTATTATACGATACAATCTATAGTATTATACGATACAATCTATAGTATTATACGATACAATCTATAGTATTATACAATACAATCTATAGTATTATACAATACAATCTATAGTATTATACAATACAATCTACAGTATTATACAATACAATCTACAGTATTATACAATACAATCTATAGTACTATAGTGTCTAGTCTAATTTCAGATAGTGTTTCTATATTTTACAAGTTTTATTTAGTTATAGGTCAAATAACTATTGCACTAAATACTTGACAAACACAATTCATTCGTTTTTTAAACATAAAAATGTTCTCTAATACAATCAATAATCAAAAATGCGCAACAGCTCCTCAGTAGTGTCCATGATAATGTATACAAACAATACTTAAGAGTGTCCAGGGCCAAACAGAGCAAAAAGTGGAAGAACAGAATCCTAAAACACTGGAGTCATCCTCTCAATGTTATCCCTGTCCCAGGGCGGTGACTAAGGGAGACAGATACGGACCTGCTCTCAGCTACTCAGTGGGAAGGACCTGACAGTGACAACTAATCTACTACAAGCATATATATTGATAGACACGGATATAGGCTAGTGACAAGCCTTACAAACACTTAACAGGTACAGAATTCAGCATCTTTACCATGAAGTAGCACACATCTAGTATGTTACAATAACTAAGAGTTCAGCACTAAACCGCTGCAGGCAGATATGATCCTGGTTATTCCTCTAAGCTATTAAAACATGCAGTGTGTGGTGAGGTCCTACACTACTATTCAGTGGAGGTGGTTAAAAGCTGTGGTTGACTAACAGATGGAAAACCGAGGCCTTGAGATGCTGTATTTTATAGGTCACTTATTCATGACCAGAAGTCTATTTTCACCATTGGCTCTTTTTGTTGGCCAAACACTAGTCAGACATAGCCAGGCCCCTACATTAAAGAAACCACAGCACAGTGTGTGCTGCTATATAAGCCTATGGAAGCCATTCTACCAATACCACATACAGGAAAGATTGATTATTGCACACAAGCACTGAACTTGCAAATGTTCATGAAAATGTATGGGAAACAACTCCAGCATACCCTAAAATCAGTGGTTGTTCACTACAACGTGGCACATGATTCTACACTTATTTAACGGAAGACTACAACACACTCTACTTGGGCTCTAAGATGGCTAGTGTCGAGAAGCTCATCTGGGCAGGAGTAGAAAGGCTGAGGAGTGTACAGGGTATCCACATGGTAGAAAACAAACATCAGGAGACTACTATACTAGGTTCCCGACCGTGATTGCACGACCTTCTTCAGACACCAGTAGAAAAAGAGGTGTTACTGTTTGGAGAAGCATGGCCCCATGACTCAACCATAATTGCACTGAGGAAGAAATTAGATGTATTTCTGTGTGGAATCGTCCTAAATACGTCCTAACCTCCTACTGTGAAGAAACATGTACTTACATCCCGTCATACGAACACTTCCTGTCAGACATGGTTTCTGCTAAAACACAAAAATAGTGACAAACAGATGACATCCCAGCAACAGAACAAACAACGGGTAGTTGTCAGGGCTCATTCAGTTTGAGTACAAAGCTAAAGGAGAGTTATACAGTAGATGTAGAGAAAAACGTACTTTGAAATCACTAGTAAGTAAGCATTTCCTCAGTTACATATAACGCCATACACTAATGACAAGACATTCTCTAAGGAAGGCCAAAAAGAGTGCAAGTCCGATAGGAAAGGGAGAATGAGAGGAGTAAGCTGGAGCTGCTGTGATGGGTTAGTGTTACTGGGGGGGAGATCTTCTCTCTTCTGCTCAGGGGGACTGGGACCCTGACCTGTACTGCTTGAAGCTTCCCAGCAGACTCTGGACCCCGATCCTGACCCGGCGGGCCACGGAGTCAGCAGGGGGAGTGGGCAGGCAGGAGCCCAGGCTGGGAGGCCTCGCGTCCAGACACTTCTGGTAGCGCAGCTGAGGACAGAACACAGACATACAACAGGACTCCATCAGTAAAGACACTAAAACTCATCAATACTATTCAAGGAAACATTGACAGGCATTCATGAAATGTTCTATATTATAGACAACATATCATCCAGTCTCTCTAGAGCACTTAATAATCCATAATGGAGTCCACTGTTCAGTCTGGTGACCCACCATGCAGGCGGCCTGCACCGCCTCACTCAGGCTGGCAGCGTTGGGCTCACACCAGAACATGTGACAGATGAAGTCCCCGGGGCCCTCGGCCATGATGAAGGCAAAGGTGTGGACATCCTTCCCCACACCCATGAAAGACAGGAACCGCACCCGGCACTCTGACAAGACCTCCTCAGTCTGGGGAGGACAAGGGGACACATCACAGTCAGGAGAGAGCCATTCTGACATGACCCCTACTAATACTCTGTGTAACAGAGATGACGGTGTGGATGGGTTAGTTAGTAACTACCTCTCTGGTGAGGATGGTGAGAGTGGCAGGGGCCACGTTGACAGAGACGGGGGTCCAATCCTGCTTCCTTGTGCTGTTCATTGCAGCCGCCAAAGCATCATTGATTGTGTCCACACCTAGGAGACAAGAACGTTCTACTGTTAACAGTATCCTCAAGGTAAACTGCATGGGAGGAGCCATGTATGCAGTGAAGCAAAACACAGTCCCACACAGAGAACTGCCAGATGTTTTACTGCACAGATATAAATGACCAAACGTTTGTGGACACCTGCTCATCAAACATCTTATTCCAAAATCATGGACATTAATATGAAATTGGTCCCCCCCTTTGCTGCTATAACAGCCTCCACTCTTCTGGGAAGGCTTTCCACTAGATGTTTGAACATTGCTGTAGGGACTTGCTTCTATTCAGCCTCAAGATCATTAGTGAGGTCGGGCACTGATGTTGGCCGATTAGGCCTGGCTGAGAGAGTCTGCGTTCCAATTCATCCCAAAGGTGTTTGATGGGGTTGAGGTCAGGGCTCTGTGCAGGTCAGCCAAGTTCTTCCATAATGATCTCGACAAACAATTTCTGTATGGTCCTTGCTTTGTGCACAGGGGCATTGTCATGTTGAAACAGGTAAGGGCCTTCCCCAAACTGTTCCCACAAAGTTGGAAGCACAGAATCGTCTAGAATGTCATTGTATGCTGTAGCATTAAGATTTCTCTTCACTGGAACTAAGGGGCCTGAACCATGAAAAACATTATTCCTCCTCCACCAAACTTTACAGGTGACACTATGCATTTGGGGCAGGTAGCGTTCCCCTGGCATTCGCCAAACCCAGATTCGCCTGTCAGACTGCCAGATGGTGAAGCGTGATTCATCACTCAAGAAAATGCGATTCCACTGCTCCAGAGTCCATTGGCGGCGAGCTTTACACCACTCCAGCCGACGTTTGGCATTGAGTATGGTGATCTTAGGATGGTGTGCGGCTGCTCGGTCATGAAAACCCATTTCATTAAGCTCCCGTCTGACAGTTATAGCACTGACATTGCTTCCAGAGGCAGTTTGGAACTCAGTGGTGAGTGTTGCAACAAAGGACAGATGATTTTTATGCGCTTCAGCAGTTGGCAGCCATGTTCTGTGAGCTTGTGTGGCCTACCACGTCGCGACTGAGCCGTTGTTGCTCGTAAACGTTTCCACTTCAAAATAAAAGCCCTTACAGTTGACCGGGGCAGCTGTAACAGGGCAGAAATTTGACAAATTCTATGTTGGTGCCACGTTGAAAGTCACGGAGCTCTTCGGTAAGGCCATTCTACTGCCAATGTTTGAGTATGGAGGTTGCCTGGCTGTGTGCTCCATTTTATACAGCTATCAGCAACGGGTGTGGCAGGAATCCACTAATTTGAAGCGGTGTCCACATACTTTTGTATATATATATATAGTGTATTTACATAACTAAGTAAATTAAAGATTTTCTTACCCATGCGTCCCTTACCTACAGGCTTGGACACAGGTACGTTACCAAGGTAATACACAAGGAAACGTTGGAAATTCTCATTTTTTGGAACGGGAAACTCTGCAGAGGAAGAAAATGTGAAGGGAGTTAGTGTCTAGTGTTGCATGTCTGTTATAAAATTAACTCTATAACCCTATCATAGGGGTTACCTTGAGCAGGAATCTCCATGGGTTTGCACTGGTCATAATTGTACCTGCTCAGAAATGGCTTGGATAGCTTCCTCTCTGTCATTATCTGAATGTACAGAGAGAGAAAGACATGGTCAAGTCATCATGAAATGAGTCATTCCACAGGAAATAGTATATTAGTACCAGTCAGAGGTTTGAGAACACCTACTCATTCAAGGGTTTTTCTATATTTTTACTATTTTCTACATTGTAGAATAGTAATGAAGACATCAAAACTATGAAATAACACATATGGAATCATATAGTAACCAAAAGGGTTTAATCAAAATATATTTTATATTTGAGATTCTTCGAATGGCCACCCTTTGCCTTGAAGACAGCTTTGCACACTCTTGGCATTCTCTCAAATGCATTTCAATTAAATGGTGTGCCTTGTTCAAAGTTAATTTGTAGAATTTCTTTCCTTCTTAATGCGTTTGAGACAATCAGTTGTGTTGTGATTAGGTAGGGCTATCTTCTGTATACCACCCCTATTTGGTAAAAGACCAAGTCCATATTATGGCAAGAAAAGCTCAAATAAGCAAAGAGAAACAACAGGCCATTACTTTAAGACATGAAGGTTAGTCAATCTGGAACATTTCAAGAACTTTGAAAGTTTCTTCAAGTGCAGTCGCAAAAACCATCACGCAAACGCTATGGTGAAACTGGCTCTCATTAGGACCGCCACAGGAATGGAAGACCCAGTTACCTCTGCTGCAGACGATGAGTTCATTAGAGTTACCAGCCTCAGAAAATGCAGCCCAAATAAATGCTTCAGAGTTCAAGTAACAGACACATCTCAACATCAACTGTTCAGAGGAGACTGTGTGAATCAGGCCTTCATGGTCGAATTGCTGCAAAGAAACCACTACTAAAGGACACCAATAAGAGGAAGAGACTTGCTTGGGCCAAGAAACACAAGCAATGGACATTAGACCAGTGGAAATCTGTCCTTTGTTCTGGAATCCAAATGGGAGATTTTTGGTTCCAACCGTTGTATCTTTGTGAGATGCAGTGGGTGGAAAGATCATCTCTGCATGTGTATTTCACACTGTGAAGCATGGAGGTGGGTGTTATGGTGTGATTTATTTAGAATTCAAGGCACACTTAACCAGCATGGCTGCCACAAGCAAATTGAGATGGTTTGGGATGAGTTGGACCACAGAGTGAAGGGAAAGCAGCCAACAAGTGCTCAGCATATGTGGGAACTCCTTCAAGACTGTTGAAAAAGCATTCCAGGTGAAGCTGGTTCAGAGAAAGCCAAGAGTGTGCATAGCTGTCATCAAGGCAAAGGGTGGCTATTTGAAGAATCTCAAATATAAAATATATTTGGATTTTTTTAACACTTTTTTAGTTATTACATGATTCCATGTGTTATTTCATAGTTTTGATGTCTTCACTATCATTCTACAATGTAGAAAACAGTAAAAAAACACACAAAAACAAACGAGTAGCTGTTCTAAAACTTTGGACCAGCAGTGTATGTGACATAGGAGACATAGAAGAATCACCCTGGAACACATCTCATGCAGACTGGTGGCGATGTTCTTGGCAGGTGAGTCACAGCGGAACACGTGACACTTGAGTACCTGGGTCAGGTTGTCTCGCGCGACATAAGCAAAGTCTCTGTTGTAACAAATACAGAAAAGTACACCATTTACATATTTGTACATGAACCAAATGCATTTCTCTAAATTGAATGATAGCAACAGACAAGAAAAACTGAAAACACAAAAATTATTGCAATGAATCATGTTAGATATGACAATACAATCAATTAAACTATATGTAGGAAAAACACCATGGGACATGAGAGCATAAAGAGAAATGTGTACAATACCTTTCCCTGTATAGAGCAGCAAAATGCAGCATGAAAATAAATCATGAACAGTTAAATCACAGTTATTACAAAAACACCAGTCGAAAATGGATTTCTGATATTAAGTGAATGCCAATGCCTTGAAAGTAAATTTAATTGCAATACGATGGACAACCCACCAGAGGGCAGTGGTGTCTCAGGGTTGCAGTATTTGAGCATGCCATTGGACTCATAGGCTGCATTTACAAAAGCAGTCCAATTCAGACAATTTTTTAACTAATTGGTCTTTCTACTAATCAGTTCAGCTCTAAAAAAGATCTGATGACCAATTAGATGAAAAAAGATCAGAACTGGGCTGTCTGTGTACATGCAGCCTTAAACAGTTTTTAAATGGGCAAATAAGTGGAAAACAGACCAATATCCAGAGGTCTAGGATGGGAAAACTCGACCCTAAAGCATGAAAACTAATGTTTGAGTAATACCTAAAGTTGCAATATGTAACTTATTTGGTAGATTCGACCAAATTCACATAGAAAAGAGTTATACATCTCATTCGGATTGAAAGCAAGTCTAAGAAGCGGCAAGATCTATTGTATTTGCTCCATTTCTATGCTTCCCGTGCTTCGTTTTTGCATCTTTTATATTCGGTTTTGTATCCCAGTTTCAAACAGCTGGAAACACAATACTTTTAGTTATGGAAAATATATTTCACTGCGGTTTAGATGGTACAATGATTCTCTACACCAGTGGTTCCCAAACTTTTTATAGTCCCGTACCCCTTCAAACATTCAACTTCCAGCTGCGTACCCCCTCTAGCACCAGGGTCAGCGCACTCTCAAATGTTTTTTTTTTTTTTACGTCATTGAAAGCCTGCCACTCACACACTACATTTAGTAAACATAATAATGAGTGTGAGTTTGTCACTTCCCATGATCCGGGTTGTGACAAAGAGCTCTTATAGGACCAGGGCACAAACAAAATAATAATCAATAATTTTGCTCTTTATTTAGCCATCTTACATATAAAACCTTATTTGTTCATCAAAAATTGTGAATAACTCACCACAGGTTAATGAGAAGGTGTGCTTGAAAGGATGCACATAACTCTGCAATGTTGGTTTGTATTGGAAAGAGTCTCATTTTCCACACACAGTCTGTGCCTGTATTTAGTTTTCATGCTAGTGAGGGCCGTGAATCCACTCTCACATAGGTACGTGGTTACAAAGGGCATCAGTGCCTTAACGGCGCGATTTTCCAAGGTAGGATGCTCTGAGCGCAGCCCAATCCAGAAATCTGGCAGTGGCTTCTGATTCAATTCAATTGTCACAGAACCGCTTGTTTCAATGAGGCTCTCTTGTTCAGATATCGGTAAGTGGACTGGAGGCAGGGCATGAAAGGGATAACGAATCCAGTTGTTTGTGTCGTCCATTTCGGGAAAGTACCTGCGTAATTGCGCACCCAGCTCACTCAGGTGCTTCGCTATATCACATTTGACATGGTCCGTAAGCTTGACTTCATATGATTTTTTGTGTGCAAATAATGATGGAAAGACCTGTGTGTTGTCCTTGTTAATGCAGACAGAGAAGAGCTTCAACTTCTTAATCAAAGCCTCAATTTTGTCCCTCACATTGAATATAGTTGTGGAGAGTCCCTGTAATCCTAGATTCAGATCATTCAGGCGTGAAAAACATCCCCCAGATAGGCCAGTCGTGTGAGAAACTCGTCATCATGCCAGCGGTCAGACAAGTGAAAATGATGGTCAGTAAAGAAAACTTTAAGCTCGTCTCTCGATTTTAAAAAAACTGTACTTTGCCCCTTGATAACCAGCACACTTCTGTATGTTGTAAAAGCTTTTCATGGTCGCTGCTCATATCACTGCATAATGCAGAAAATACACAAGAGTTCTGAGACTTTGCTTTAACAAAGTGAACCACCAAAACGTCTTTCAAGCCGTCAGGCATTCCCTTGGTAGCAAGAACCTCTCGATGAGACGGCCTACAGGGAGGAGGTGAGGGCCCTCGGAGTGTGGTGTCAGGAAAATAACCTCACAAACAAAGGAGATGATCGTGGACTTCAGGAAACAGCAGAGGGAGCAGCCCCCTATCCACATTGACAGGACAGTAGTGGAGAAGGTGGAAGGTTTTAAGTTCCCCGGCATACACATCATGGACAAACTAAAATGGTCCAACCACACAGACAGCGTGGTGAAGAAGGCACAGCAGCACAAACTTCTACAGATGCACAACCAAGAGCATCCTGGCGGGCCGTGTCACTGCCTTGTACGGCAACTGCTCCGCCCACAACCGTAAGGCTCTCCAGAGGGTAGTGAGGTCTGCACAACGCATCACCGGGGGCAAACTACCTGCCCTCCAGGACACCTACACGTCCCAATGTCACAGGAAGGCCATAAAGATCATCAAGGACATCAACCACCCGAGCCACTGCCTGTTCACCCCGCTATCATCCAGAAGGCGAGGTCAGTACAGGTGCATCAAAGCAGGGACCGAGAGACTGAAAAACAGCTTCTATCTCAAGGCCATCAGACTGTTAAACAGCCTCCACTAACATTGAGTGACTGCTGCAACTTTTACTGACTCAACTCCAGCCACTTTAATAATGGAAAAATTGAAGTAATAAATTTAGCACTAGCCACTTTAAAAATGCCACATTTATATGTTTACATACCCTACATTACTCATCTCATATGTATATACTGTACTCTATACCATCCACTCTATACCATCACTCAATCATATATTTTTTTTATGTACATATTCTTCTCTTAAGGTAGTTGTTGTGAAATTGTTAGGTTAGATTACTCGTTGGATATTACTGCATTGTCGCAACTAGAAGCACAAGTATTTTGCTACACTCACATTAACATCAGCTAACCATGTGTATGTGACAAATAACATTTGATTTGATTTGCATGGTACCCAAGTGGTGTCGGGAGCAACTGCTTGCACGCGCGTTACCACTCCACTATGTCTCCCTGTCATGGCTTTTGCACCTTCAGTACAGATCCCAACATGAGCAGCAGCTACGTTTGGCTGCATACAGACCATTAGTGGAATTCCTGCGAGAGATTAACAGTTAATGTGAATGGATGTGAATTATTTGACTAGGCTACTTGTAATTTGTCATTGTGTTATTTCGCTCAACACTAGATGGTTAAAAACAAATGACAGTGAAATGAGGCAACTCAGGCAAAAAATAAAAAATCATCCAAATGTATAACCCCGTTGGAAAATATAAATGGACCGTTTGAAAATGTGTAGAAAAAAGTTTTTTTAAATGTGAATCACATTTTTATTTGGCGTACCCCAACGGAATTGCAATACCTGCTCTACACTATACTTGCTTGTTTTGTCACAAACTGAAATTAGGTAAACTATTTGAATTTTAGCAACGCGGAACGATTTCTGAACCTTTAAGAAAATGGAACAAATTACCAGCTATTATGTAATTCCCAGTGCCAAATATATCTTAATTAGGTGTGTGGATGGTCATGAAGTAATAGTAAGGGGACTGCTGAGACTAGATAGACAATTAACTAACAAAAAGCACTAAATAAAAACTATATAAAATTGTACCATTTCTAAAGAGTTCCTGTAAAAGTAGCTACACCACTTAACGGACTGCCACAGTAGTGCAGATGTGGTAACAAACAGCGTCTGGTTGTTCTGGTGGACACTGACCTGCCGTTGTCTCGGCCCACGCCCCACACGCGGATGCTGGCGATGGGCTGGGAGTGCAGCAGAGTCTGTCCCAGTGGGTCGATCAGATTCATAGTGTCATTCTGCAGGACCATCAGCATGTCCTTACCCTGGTAACACAACACAAACATATCACCATCCTCCTGAAGCACCACCATGCACAACAATTTGAATGACATAGCAATCTATCAAATTACATGGCAATGTGCCCATCTGTGCTACAACTAATAATACTCTAGCAAACAACTGTTAGACTTGATCCTGGTTTAGATGAAGAGACATTCCCAAGCAGTGGTCCATATGGACGATTATAATTACTCTGATATTCAACATTATTCAACACAAAGCAGTTGCAGGGAATAGCAGTCAATGTGAGAGGTAATTGCTTCAGTTGCTGGGTAAAATAAGACAAAGCAAGGTAAACAGAGGGTCTTCGCCCAGACATCAACCCCATCACTAGGCTCTTCCCCCAGACAGGAAGAGCCCACCCCAGTCCCTTCCCTCACCTCTCCCCAGATGCCAGCAGTGTCGTGGAGGTTGTGTTTATGGTAGGACAGCTGTCTAATGCAGTTATTGACAGCCACGCTGCTCTTTCCCGGTGCCATGTCCTCTTCAGACATCTCCACCCAGCCCAGAGAGCGCACGGCAAAATACTGCCATAGCAAGTAGAGGCCGGAGAGAACACAGGACGGGCCAGAGAGAGGGAGAGAGATAAACCGACAAACGCAGTCCAATTAGAGAGGGAAGAGTAGATGTACGCTAACAGGGAAGGGACAGACAGATGACTAGTCTTCCTGCCTCAACGTTTTAGTGAGAGTAAATGTGATTTTCAAATTTACCTTAGCCTCCAGGTCAGTGCCATGGGGATCAAGTTTCTCCTCTTCCTCGTATTGGGAACAGCTATAAGACAGTTATCAGTCCATTATCATTTGAGAAAGAACAAGAGAGAGAGAGGAGGGTTTAAGAGTGTTTTGGCTGAGAATGATATTGGCTTATCACATAACACACTAGCACATGACTTACTTGAGGTTGATGGATGCATAGCGCAGGGTTGCCCCTTCAAACTCCTTCAGGCTCTGGTCAGATGCCACCTCTCCCTCCTGCAATCACCAAGAAGACAATGAATTCGTCAATTCATCAACACCAAGCTGATCAAAATCCTAATGTGCTGCTTTCTAAACTCTGTTTCTAAAACTGAAATATTGACGGTTGAAGCGATGAAATGTCAAGTAATTCTGCTTCCATGTCTACTATTTCCCACATAACAATGATTTATCTGTTGGGAGGGTTTACATTGAGTATGTTTCAAATGATGTTTTCCAATGAATAATCGGAGACATAAAGAAAACTTATTCTCTTTTTACTGTGTTGTCAGTGTTAAAGGATATCCTGAATGTGAGGTCTTGGCCATGTCCTGATTCTCATTCGTATTTATTAATATTCATGCTGTCCCTTACCTTCCACAGCTCTCCATCACTCGTCCCTTCATCTGGGTTAGAGAGGTCCCCCCATGTTTCCTAGTAGTCAGACAAAAACATGACATTTTTCTCAAAACAGTCTTAATTGGGAGAGCATAGATCAAGTCTTCTCAGAACATATACAGTACATTCCGAAAGGATTCAGACCCCTCCACGTTCCCTCATTTTGTTACGTTACAGTCTTATTCTACAATGGATGAAATGTTTCTTTATCAATCTACACACAATACCCCATAAGTCATTTTAGCTCATTTATACAAAATAGAAAACAGAAATACCTTATTTACATAAGTATTCAGGCCCTTCGCTATGATACTCGAAATTGAGCTCAGATCTATCCTGTTTTCATTGATCATCCTTGAGATGTTTCTACAACTTGATTGGAATCCACTTGTGGTAAATTCAATTGATTTGACATGATTTGGAAAGGCGCACACCTGACAATATAAGGTCCTACAGTTGACAGTGCATGTCAGAGCAAAAACCAAGCCATGAGGTTGAAGGAATTGTCCATATAGCTCCGAGACAGGATTGTGACGAGGCACAGATCTGGGGAAGGGTACCAAAAAATGTCTGCAGCATTGAAAGCCCCAAAAGCACAGTGGCCTCCATCATTCTTAAAACAGAAAAAGTCTGGAACCACCAAGAATCTTTCTAGAGCTGGCCGCCCAGCAAAACTTAGCAATAGGGGGAGAAGGGCCTTGGTCAGGGAGGTGAACAAGAAACCGATGGTCACTGACAGAGCTCCAGAGTTCCTCTGTAGAGATGGGATACCTTCCAGAAGGACAACCATCTCTGCAGCACTCCACTTTATGGTAGAGTGGCCAGACGGAAGCCACTCCTCAGTAAAAAGGCACATCACAGCCCACTTGGAGTTTGCCAAAAGGCACCTAAAGGACCCTCAGACCATGAGAAACAAGATTCTCTGGTCTGACGAAACCAAGATTGAACTCTTTGGCTTGAATACCAAGCATCACACAACCAAGACAACGCAGCAGTTGCTTCATGGACAAGTCTCTGAATGTCCTTGCGTGGCCCAGCCAGAGCCCGGACTTAAACCCAATCGAACATCTCTGGAGAGACCTGAAAATAGCTGTGTAGCGACTCTACCCATCCAACCTGACAGAGCTTGAGAGGATCTGCAGAGATGAATGGGAGAAACTCCCCAAATACAGGTGTGCCAAACTTGGAGCGGCATACTCAAGACTCAAGGCTGTAATCGCTGCCAAAGGTGCTTCAACAAAGTACTGAGTAAAGGGTCTGAATACTTATGTAAATGTGATATCAGTTTATGTATACATTTGCAAAATAAACACATCATCCCTAAGGCCTATGGGTTAGATCTCACCTCTGGCTCTTCCTCACAGGGCGTTGTCTCCAGGGACATACTGGAGGACATCATGGAGTCTCCCACCTTGTCCAGAGGGGAGGGAGGCTCCCACTGAGTAGTGCCAGTAGGGATGTGCCAATAATAGGTACCTGAAGTGTCTCGAACCCGCATCCACCCAGAGGGTAGGTCTGTGTCCGCCTCAAAGGCCTCCGAGTCCCAGAAGGACTCTGTGTGGAGAGAAGGGGAGGGTTAGAACGAGGTGTCTTAACGTTGCTTGCAACCTGAGAAGCACTTGTTATGTTAGACTAGACAATAATCATTATTGTTGATCCAACAAAACAGTCACACAGCTGATTTCAACAAACACGCCCATACCTTTGTTTTCATTTGGAGGGCTTTCAACAATGCTTTCCTGAGACAGTGCTGACCAGTTGGTTTCTTCATCACTTGGTGTTCCGTTCACATTAGAGAACAGCAGACAGGGATTTCTAGCCACCCCACTTCCCTCTCTTTCAGCCTCTGCATCCCTCTGCTCGGACTCCCGCTCTTCCTCTATAAGACTGCCGGCCTCTTCTTCTGCCTCAGATGAATCTTCCTTCTCTTTGTCGTCTTCTTCGCCTTCATCGTCTTTATCCTCTGCAGACACCAGGGTGTTGATGAGTTGTGACTCTTTCAGGATGGTATTGGGCTCTTCTTCCTTCAGGCCCAGGGTCTTGGCGGTCTTGGGAGATTTGGTCTGCCCCTCGTTCCTCTGCTGCTCCTCCTCCTGCTCCTCGTTGGTGTTATGAGGAGAGAAGTCCTCCTGGTTCCCATTCTGGTCCTGGTCCTGATGTTTCTCGGCTACTTTCCTCAGTTGGTTCTTGCCCTCCTTGACCCACTTAGCATTGTTGCCGTCTGTGGATTCTTGGTCACTCCAAAGGCCGCTGTCATTCAATTTGTTTTTCAGCACTTCATCTTGATGTTGGTTGTTGGCTACATGATAAGATACGTCATCATCATCATGGCCACCCATGGTACTATACAGCAGCTCTGAAGGGAATTGAGGAGGGTATGGTTAGAGAGAAAATAGATAGCTAAGATATGCCTTTGCCCATCTGATCACTCGAATGTTTAGTTACGAGTCAGTTTGAGACAAGTGACCTGGCTGGCTAGCCAACTGTTTGACATTGTAACGTTAACGTTAGTAAGTTAGCAAGGTAAATGTAATGTTAGCAAGCTAGCTCGCTACACGGCCTAACTAGCGTTGACTCATTAAATCGAAATTAGAAAATAGCTAGCTCGTAAACTAGGTAGCTAACGTTAGCTAATGTTAACTGCGCCATTAGCTAGCTACATTGAGATATGACACATCGCTACGCTAGACAGCTGGCTAACTTACTAGCTAATTTTAGTTGGCTAGGCCTCTCTAGCTGTCTCACTAGTTACTAATTTAGCAAGCAATCAATAACAATGTATATGACATGACCATGTCAAGAGTTAGATACTGCATTGTTGCTAATTTAACATACCAGCTGAGGTTCAAACTAACGTTAAATCAACTAAAAGGCAAGCTGGGAGGCTTCGTTAGCCTCCTTGCTAGCTAGGTGACCATCTGAAATAACATGCATAATCCGCCATCAACCCATAATAATATGGCCATAATTGGTACACGAACACAAATAACAGCAATTCAACATGTGCACCATTAGCTACCAAATCTACTTACTTCTGCTGTGTGTCCTTCGATCAAATATATTATCGTTATTGTTACATATTTACACAATCATTTATGAAGGCGGAGATGGGTCGTTTATCTGGATTCCCAACAGATGCTGATGCTGCGGTGTTGTGCAGAGTTGTGACAGACGTTTTGGTGTGGAGGGGCGTACATCACGAATTTGTCAATGTGTTGCCTCGTACGGATGGATCTCTGACTCAACCATCTTATGATTATTATGATGTAAAAAAAAAGTTGTAACCTTTATTTTACTAGCCAAGTCAGTTAAGAACAAAAATCTTATTTACAATGACTTCCAAGCCCGGACGACGCTGGGCCAATTGTGCGCCGCCATAATAAGACTCCCAATCACGTTCGGATGTGAAACAGCCTGGATTCGAGCCAGGGACTGTAGTGACGCCTCTTGCACTGAGATGCAGTGCCTTAGACCGCTTCGCCACTCGGGAGCTATGATCGCTGATCGGAGTCTACAGAATGCATTACCAAAGATATTTAAATAGGTATTTTAGTACTAAATCAATGACATAGTAGACCTAATAAAAAGTCGGCCAATTGAGAACATGTTGGACAGACCACTCTTGTAAATGTTGGTAATTTTGCAATAAACACTTTGCTCATCTGCACCAAGCTGCTTGAATGAACCTCCACTATCACTCACCAGCTTGAGAAACACACCAATACAATATCTTTCAGACTATATAAATTATTTTTATTTGTTTTTAATATACTTATATATAAATTACATAGTTTTGTATAAGACATGCTCGTTCTTGGCTTTTACCCTGGTGATTCAGCACAAATAAGCAAGCTGGTGGACAGACAGAATGCATATTAAAAAAACAAATAAGTATTACATAGGTCAATAAAGGAGGAAATAACTCATATGGGGCTACAACAATGCAGAATGTTAATGTTATCCCCTTAATATCCACTCTCCTGTGAAATGTTGGGAATCACCTCAGGCATAAACATAGCCACAGAATTCAACAAAGCTGGGAGTTGAAGAAAACACATCCCAATGATCTGAGGGCAGAATATACAGTGGATGAAATGTTAAAAATGATCAATGTAATAAGCATGTCATATTTTTTTTGCATTGTGGTGTTCGGCAATATCCTGTTTTTCCCAGCTGTTCGGCACACATTTTTGTCGAGGCAAGTTTGGTCTATGTCCTTTCATTGGTGATTGGTCAACAGTAGGGACTCTTCAATGACTTGTCGTTCAACGAGATGACACGTTTTCAGGCAAAAATATTTTACTTGAGAAATACTGCACCAAACATCTTAGATGTAAAATTGAGCGTCTAAGACCTCTGCAAAAAGGTCAACATTAAAAATGAATTCAGAATATTGAGGAAGTGTTATAGATATGTTGTTGTACGGATTCTGAAGAGGGACAAATAGTAATATTGCCGCTTTTTTCTTGTTTTTCAAGCAAATATCTTAAGGGTGTATGAGGCACAGATGGTCGCCTAGCCGAGTTCTGCTAGGAGCAACAAGAACCTAGTATGCGGACACCTATGCACATGTAAAAAGTTGTTCTGCTCATTCCCCTGCACTTCCTGAAGAATACTGGACATTGAAATGCTTGGTCGGATAAATAGTCTAAGCAGGAGCAGTCCTATAATCCTGTTTGCATACATACAATTTGCCCTTGAAACAAAGTAAACCAGCATTACAGTACACACTCAGTTCCACAAGACAGGCTTCAGGCTAATATAGCAACAATGTTTTCGTAAGAGCTTTCATTAATCAGTAATAACAGGTTACAGGTCACTTTACAGTGTCTGACCCCTAGATAGTGAGACCCCCTCCAGAGGTAAAGAAAGGAAGCAGTGCAACAGACAGATTGTCATCCTGACCTCCACAGGTTATTCAGTCAAAGATAGAGGCTTGTACTCAGTCCACATGATTAGAGCACAACAGTCAGAACAGTCAACTCTTAGCTCCTGCATGGACACGATGAGACAGTGACGTAGATGAGTTATCAGTACTTTCATCTTGATATGGAAATAAAAGAAAATCATAATCAAGAGTAAAACAAGTGACTGTCGCCATTTTAGTTTTCAGAGGCTTAAGTTACAGTGGCATTGTGGGCAGCAATAAGTAGTGAGAGTAGGTCTAAGGCAATACTGGTAAGCACCACATATTTTGATGATATCTGGGGCAAGATATCTAGGGGTTTAGGAGGGTAATTCAAGGCAGAGCAAAAAAGCAGTTTTCACTTGTCCTGCATTTTCTCCAGGATGGGCACGATCATGTCAAATTTAGGCCTCTTGGCTGGATCTTCGTTCATACAGATCTTCATGAGCTTGCAGATGTGGGGTGAGATGCCGGGAGGGATGGTTGGTCGTAGGCCTTCCAGGGCCACCTGAGGGCAGAACAGAGAGAGGGAACTATGTCAGAGACACTCTGGGAAGGACAAGACTAAACTGAGACTTGTGTTGAGATTCCCATGTTGAAATGAATCCTATAACTTCTAGCACCCTGAACTCAAGCGGTCTCACCTTCATGCCTATCTCCATGTTGGAGAGGTCAGCGAAGGGCACCTCCCTGGTCACCAGCTCCCATAGCAACACAGCGAAGCTCCACATGTCTGCTGACCGCCGGTTGATCTCCTCAGGCTTCTTCTGCAGGGCTGCATGGGCACAGGACAGACAGAGGCAGAGAGGGAGAATCACACACATAGCTATAGGAGTTCCATACATTATAGTTAGATAAAGCAATTATTTACATTCTCAAAAAGGTGAAATGCGGTAAGCAAGAGAGAAAATGGCTGTGTGTGTGATGTACCTTCAGGGGCTACCCATGCTGGGGAGTACATCCTGCCTGGACACTGGAAGGAGAACTTGACGTCTGACATGCTGATCCTGGCTGTCATGTCCTCGTCAATCTGTCAAGGAATATCAGGTCAATATAACAGTGGGTTTCAAACACAATGAAGTCATCCACCAAGGCATAAGAAGCATGAGTGAAACACATGACAACTACATCATTGTAGTGAATATGTACTGTTAATGTGAGTCCTTCTCTCACCATGACGCTCTTGCTGTTGAGAGAGTGTCGAGAGATCATGGGCTCGAGCGTGTGGAGGAAGGCCATCCCACAGGCAATGTCCAAAGCAAACTTCACCGCCTGTGTCTGGTCAACCACAAAGTCTGACAGACAACAGATCCATGGCAGTCATTTTCACACATTAGCAACAGCTGTAACATTGTACTCCTTCTCTAGTAACTAGTAAAGTAATATGATTAGCTAAATCTTTTCCAATTCTTAAGCCTGAACTCTAAAACAAACATCCAGGCATATTCGATGAATCAAATCAAAACAAACTTTATTTGTCACATATGCTGAATACAACATGTAGACCTTAACGTGAAATGCTTACTTACAAGCCCTTTAACCAACAGTGCAGTTCAAGAAAGAGTTCCGAAAACATTTAGCAAATAAACTAAAGTCAAAAAAATAAAAGTAACAATAACGAGAATATATACAGGGGGTACCGGTACCGAGTCAATGTGTGGGGATACAGCTTAGTTGAGGTAATTTGTACATGTAGGTAGAGGTGAAGTGACTACGCATAGATAATAAACAGCGAGTAGCAGCACTGGGGGGGTGTCAATGTAAATAGTACGGTGGCCATTTGATGATTTGTTCAGCAGTCTTATGGCTCGGGGGTAGAAGCGTTGGTCCGCGCCAGTTGGTCCGCGTATGCTTTGAGTACACGTCCTGGTAATGAATCTGGCCCCGCGGCTTTCTGAATGTTGACCTGTTTAAAGGTCTTGCTCACATCGGCTACCGAGAACGTTATCACACAGTCGTCCAGAACAGCTGGTGCTCTCATGCATGCTTTTTGCCTCAAATCGAGCATAAAAAAACATTTAGCTCGTCTGGTAGGCTCCTGTTACTGGGCAACTCGTGTCTGGGTTTCCCTTTGTAGTGCATAATAGTTTTCAAGCCCTGCCACATCCAACGAGCGTCAGAGCCATGGTATAGTAGAATTCAATCTTAATTCTGTATTGACACTTTGCTTGTTTGATGATTCGTCAGAGGGCATAGTGGGATTTCTTATACGCATCTGGATTAGTGTCCCGCTCCTTGAAAGCAGCAGCTCTAGCCTTTAGCTTGATGCAGATGTTTCCTGTAATCCATGGCTTCTGATTGAGATATGTACGTACGGTCACTGTGGGAACGACGTTGTCGATGCATTTATTGCTGTAGCCGATGACTGAGGTAATATACTCCTCAATGGCATTGGATGATTCCCCGAACATATTCCAGTCTGTGCTAGCAAAACAGTCCTGTAGTGTAGCATCCGCGTCATCTGACCATTTGCCAAATGGAGGGCGGGGAGAGCTTTGTATGCATATCTGTGTGTGGAGTAAAGGTGATCAAGAGTTTTTTCCATCTGGTTGCACGTGTCATGCTGGTAGAAATGAGATTAAACGGATTTAAGTTTACCTGCATTAAAGTCCCTGGCCACTAGGAGCGCCGCTTCTGGGTGAGCATTTTCTTCTTTGCTTCTGGCCTTAGAGTTAGTTGAGTGTGGTCTTAGTGCCAGCATCGGTTTGTGGTGGTAAATAGACAGCTATGAATAATATAGATGAGTACTCTTGGTAGATAGTGTGGTCTACAGCTTATCATAAGGTACTCTACCTCAGGCGAGCTAAACCGAGACATCGCGCACCAGCTGTTATTGACAAATAGACACACACCCCCATCCCTCGTCTTACTAGACATAGCTTCTCTGTCCTGCTGGTGCATGGAAAATCCTGCCAGCTACATCCGTGTCGTCGTTCCAATAAGATATTACTGTTTTTAATGTCCCATTGGTAGGATAAGCTTGACCATAGGTCATTTTTATTTTCCAATGATTGC